>NC_135881.1:40073965-40293965 GCF_964194155.1 Cetorhinus maximus
CCACCTGGCATCGACCTAGGCACTAGAAATGACAATGGCAATCGCAGCCCTGTCAACACTGCAAAGTCCTCCATACTAACTTCTGGGGCGAGTGCCAAAATTGGGAGAGCTGTCTCACAGACTAGTCAGGCAACAGCCTGACATAGTCATCAACACGGAATCATACTTTACAGATAATGTCCCAGACACCACCGTCACCATTCCTGGATATGTCCTGTCCCACCAGCAGGACAGGCCCAGCAGAGGTGGCGGCACAGTGGTATACAGTCAGGAGGGAGTTGCCCTGGGAGTCCTCAACATCGACTCTGGACCCAATGAAGTCTCATGGCATCAGGTCAAACATGGGAAAGGAAACCTCCTACTGATTACCATGTACCACCCTGCCTCAGCTGATGAATCAGTGCTCCTCCATGTTAAACATCACTTGGAGAAAGCACTGAGGGTGACAAGGGCGCAGAATGTATTCTGGTTGGGGACTTCAATGTCCATCACCAAGAGTGGCTCGGTAGCACCACTACTGACCGAGCTGGTCAAGTCCTAAATGACATAGCTGCTAGACTGGGTCTGTGGCAGGTGGTGAGGGAACTAGCAAGAGGGAAAAACATACTTGACCTCATCCTCACCAACCTGCCTGTCGCAGATGCATCTGCCCATGACAGTATCGTTAGGAGTGACCACCGCACAGTCCTTGTGGAGACAAAGTCCCACCTTCACATTGAGGATACCCTCCATCGCATTGTCAGGCACTACCACCATGCTAAATGGGATAGATTTCGAACAGATCTAGGAGCTCAAAACTGGGCAGCATGAGGCGCTGAGGGCCATCAGCAACAGCAGAATTGTACTCGAACACAATCTGTAACCTCATGGCCCGGCATATCCCCCACTCTACCATTACCATCAAGCCAGGGGATCAACCCTGGTTCAATGAAGAGTGCAGGAGGGCATGCCAGGAGCAGCACCAGGCATAACTTAAAATGAGGTGTCAACCTGGTGAAGCTATAACACAAGCCTACTTGCGTGCCAAACAGCATAAGCAGCAAGTGATAGACAGGGCTAAGCAATCCCACACCCAACGGATCAGATCCAAGCTCTGCAGTCCTGCCACATCCAGTCGTGATTGGTGGTGGACAATTAAACTGGAGAAGGAGGCTCCACAAATATCCCATTCCTCAATGATGGTGGAACCCAGCATATGGGTGCAAAAGATAAGGCATTTGCTACAATCTTCAGCCATTAGTGTTGAGTGGATGATCCATCTCGGCCTCCTCCGGAGGCCCCCAGCATCATAAATGCCAATCTTCAGCCAATTCGATTCACTCCATGTGATATCAAGAAACAACTGAGGTTCTGGATGCTGCAAAGGGCTATGGGCCCTGACAATATTCCAGCAATAGTACTGAAGACTTGTGCTCCAGAACTTTCTGCGCCCCTAGACTATCTATTCCAGTACAGCTACAACACTGGCATCTTCCCAGTGATGTGGAAAATTGCCCAGGTATGTCCTGTACACAAAAAGCAGGACAAATCCAACCCAGCCAATTACCACCTCATCAGTCTACTCTCGATCATCAGTAAAGTAATGGAAGGGGTCATCAACAGTGCTATCAAGAGGCACTTGCTTAGCAATAACCTGCTTATTGACACTAAGTTTGGGTTCCGCCAGGGCCACTCAGCTCCTGACCTCATTACAGCCTTGGCTCAAACATGGACAAAAGTGCTGAACTCCAGAGGTGAGGTGAGAGTGACTGCCCTTGACATCAAGGCCGCATTTGACCGAGTGTGGCATCAAGGAGCCCTAGCAAAAATAGAGTCAATGGGAATCAGGAGGAAAACTCTCCACTGGTTGGAGTCCTACCTAGCACAAAGGAAGATGGTTGTGGTTGTTGGAGGTCGGTCGTCTCAGCTCCAGGACATCACCACTGGAGTTCCTCAGCCCAACCATCTTCAGCTGCTTTATCAATGACCTTCCTTCCATTGTAAGGTCAGAAGTGGGGATGTTCGCTGATGATTGCACAATGTTCAGCACCATTCGTGACTTCTTAGATACTGAAGCAGTCCATGTCCAAATGCAGCAAGACCTGGACAATATCCAGGCTTGGGCTGATAAGTGGCAAGTAACATTTGCGTTACACAAGTGTCAGGCAATGACCATCTCCAACAAGAGAGAATCCAACCATCACCCCTTGATGCTCAATGGTATTATCATCACTGAATCCCCCACTATCAACACCCTGGGGGTTACCATTGACTAGAAACTGAACTGGACTAGCCATATAAATACTGTGGCTACAAGAGGAGGTCAGAGGCTAGGAATCGTGCAATGGGTAACTCACCTCCTGACTCCCCAAAGCCTGTCCACCATTGACAAGGCACAAGTCATGAGTGTGATGGAATACTCTCCACTTGCCTGGATGAGTGCAGCTCCCACAACACTCAAGAAGTTTGACACCGTCCAGGACACAGTAGCCCGCTTGATTGGTACCACACCCACAAACATTCACTCCCTTCACCACCGACGCACAGTAGCAGCAGTGTGTACATCAACAAGATGCACTGCAGAAATTCACCAAGGTTCCTTCACCAGCATCTTCCAAACCCACGATCACTACCATCTAGAAGGACAAGGACAGCAGATAGATGGCACCTGGAAGTTCCCCTCCAAGTCTCTCACCATCCTAATTTGGAAATATATCGCCGTTCCTTCACTATGGCTGGGTCAAAATCCTGGAGCTCCCTTCCTAACAGCACTGTGGGTGTACCTACACCACAGGGACTGCAGCGGTTCAAGAAGGCAAGTCACCACCACCTTCTCAAGAGCAACTAGGGATGGACAATAAATGTTGGCCCATCCAGCGAAGCCCACATCCTGTGAATGAATTTTAAAAAAAGGGGTGCTGACCAGCATTAAGTGGTGTTGTCACTCATGATACAGGTTTCCTCGCTGAAGCATCCAGCCAATCAACAGTGGATGCTGAAATCATTTAAAAGAGCCAGCAGCCTGACGTTGGTGTGCTGTCTGCATCACTGGGTTAATCCAAATCACAGTTTCAGCAGCCCTTTCTGGGGAGCTATCGAATTTAGCCCCCATATTATTCTCTTTGCTATCAAAAGACTTATCCAATGACATAATCAGTTAACTCTCAGTCAAAGCTATAATCAACAGTAACTCTGTGGATCGTATACACCCGGGCAATCTGGCCTACAGCACCCAGTCTACTTGCTCCTAGTTGCTTACTTCTTACACACGAGGCTGGAGGAACAGAAAAGGCTTTACTTCTCATTGGTGGATAAATTCTAAATCAGAACAGCAAAATCTGTTTCTACCTGCAACTTGGGATACATGAAAGTTATTGGAACCATAGATTTAAAGTTTTTACATGGCCTGTGGGAGTCTGTATTATGCATCCTCTGCCAGACATCCACCTCAACAGTGCATCATCACCCATCCCACTGCTGATCCTTAAAAATAAAATTTATTATAAACAATCTTGGCTCCAAAAAATATTTTTTCTTCTTCCAGAAGCAACAGGATTTACCCAAATAAGTCTTTGGATATCTCAGACTCAGAATAAACACCCCATCCCCATGCTTCACAATAAACATTCTCACCTGGGGTTTTAACAACATGAACTTCTGGAACTTTCTGGTCGTTAATAAGGTATGAAAAACAGAACCAGCTGCCATCCAGATCCATGAAACTGCAATATCGTTGTGGCAGCTGATCAGGGTGTTCCAGTAAAGTTACTTCAAACCCACACTGATCGCAGGAAGCTTTCTTGGGTCCTTTGTTAAAAGCTTTACACAGAACACAGTCCCTGTAAAAGAGTTGAGGTGCAGATTAGACCAAACCAGAAAGAACACAAGAGGGGATTTTCTGTCTGTACGCTCCTGGTGGGGAAGCTAGGATCATAAAGTCAGAAATGACCCCTTTACTGTCAAAGCACTGCCTTTGAGGGGGTGGGGTGAGGGGAGCGTTTGTGAATCAGGTATATTTCAGGATTTTAAAATGGCATGTGCATGAATTAGATGTTAATGCAATGCAATTGTTCAGGTGAGTTTTCAGATACTATACAAGTTATTACCGTTTATCACAGAAATGGAGCTAAAGAACCATGGGTTCTTAATCCGAAAAGCCTTCAAACCCATCCTAAGCAGATAATTATCTAGTTTTTTTTTGAAGCAGTTAACCATTTACATTTATTGAGGAAACAGATAAGACATCACATCAGTTGCCTGAATACCTACATATGGATTATACAAACACCAGGACAAGTTGAACACAGTTCACAAGTTGGTCCTATGAACCTAGTGCCTGTGCACCTGCACCGACCACATTCACATATTCCTCTACCATTACAAAGCTGTCCATTAGTTGCTTTACATGATGCCACATCCAACGAACAATCACAGGCATTACCAGTAAAATTGGACAAACACTCACACATTCCACAACGGCAAAAGCCATTTCCTGCAAAAAAAAAGTCAAAAAGATTAGCTCACACATCAGTTCTGTTTTGTTAAAATGTGCTCCAAACTTTATTTCCAGCTCTCTTTTTTTAAAATACTGCGGCCACCTGCATTGGGTTTGTTCAGGACACTGAGATCCAGGGCAATGTCTGTAGAGTCCTCGGCATAAAGCATACTCGTAGCAGATCAGTGTAATGACCCCCATGCCCATGGTATCCATTAACTTTAGGTGTCCACTGAAGCCCATAAACAATTTCAGAAGTTTACGAACCCAGGATGAATTTAGAAGGGTGGGGGAAGGTGGGGGGAGGAGAGGTGGGAGGGTCTATTGTTTACCACCCCCGTTACAAAAGTTGCTTTCAAACTGACTGATGTAAAAGGCGGTCAACCTGCAGCGATCTCATGCTGCCAGTGGCCTAAACGAGCATAGAGTGCAACTTCCGCCCCTCAGTGGGAGGAAGTCCCGCCCTCAAGAGCTGACGGCCAATCTGATTGGCCAGCAGCTCTAGAATTCTCAGAAGTGGTGGAACTCAAGTTGTTCCTGGGAAGAATGGATCCCGGACTAAGGTAAATCCTGGGCCTCCAGGGTGGATGAGGGGTGGTTAAGGAGTGGAGACACAGGCTTTGGAGGAAAGGCAGTAAGGAGCAGAGTGGGGAGGTGTTGTCGTGGGTTGTGGGTTGGGGGGAGAGGCCTCCGATCCTGTGTGGATCGTGAGCGGCAGCGCTGAGCGCTACCTGTGCGGGCGGGGGGGAGACTGGGCCTGGCGCACTAAAGAGGTTTCCTGAAAAATATAAAGGCCGTTTGGCCTTTTCGCCTGCCCGCCAACCGTAAGGTTGGAAAAAAGGAAATTAAAAAGGAAATTAGGAGAGCAAAAAGGGAGCATGAAAAAACATTGGCAGGTTAAATAAAGGAAAATCCAAAGTTATTTTACAAGTACATTAAGAGTAAGAGGATAACTAGGGAAAGAGTAGGGCCCATTAAAGACCATAGTGGTAATTTGTGTGTGGAGCCGGAAGACATAGGTAGGAATCTAAATGAATACTTTGTGTCGATGTTCACAAGTGAGACGGACAATGTGGGTATAGAAATCAGGCAGAAGGACTGTGATATAATTAAAGAAATTAGCATAGAAAGGGAGGAGGTTCTAAGTGCACTGGCAGGCTTAAAAGAAGATAAATCTCCAGGCCCGGATGAAATCTGTCCCAGGCTGTTGAGTGAGGCAAGGGAGGAGATAGCAGAGGAACTGGCAATAATTTTCAATACTTCTCTGGGCACAGGAGAGGTGCCAGAGGACTTGAGGACAGCCAATGTGGTATCGTTATTCAAGAAGGGAGGAGGGGATAAACCAGGGAACTACAGGCCAGTCAGTCTAACCTCAGTGTTGGGGAAACTATTGGAAGCAACTTTGAGGGACAGAATTAATCTACACATGGAGAGGGAGGATTAATCAAGGACAGTCAGCATGGTTTTGTTAAGGGGAGGTCATGTCTGACCAATTTGATTGAATTTTTCGAAGAGGTGACCAGGTGTGTAGATGAGGGCAATGCATTTGACGTAGTCTACTTAGACTTCAGCAAGGCTTTTGATAAGGTCCCACACGGGAGACTGATAACGAAGGTAAGGGCCCATGGGATCCAAGGCAATTTGGCAAATTGGATCCAGAATTGGCTGAGTGGCAGGAAGCAGAGGGTCATGGTGGAGGGGTGTTTTTGTGATTGGATGTCTGTGTCCAGTGGAAGCTCCACAGGGATCGGTGTTGGGTCCCTTGCTGTTTGTGGCATATATAAACGATTTAGACTTGAATGTAGGAGGGTTGATCAGCAAGTTCACGGATGACACAAAAATTGGTGGGGTGGTAAATAGTGAGGAGGATAGCCTTAGATTACAGGAGGATAGATGGGCTGGTCAGATGGACTGATCAGTGGCAAATGGAATTTAATCCAGATAAGTGTGAGGTGATGCACTTGGGCAGGACAAACAAGGCACAGGAATACACGATGAATGGTAGAACCCTGGGAAACACTGAGGATCAGAGAGACCTTGGTATGCATGTCCACGGGTCCCTTAAGGTAGCGGGACAGGTAGATAAGGTGGTTAAGAAAGCATATGGGATACTTGCCTTTATTAACCAAGGCATAGAATATGAGAGCAGGGAGGTTATGCTGGAACTGTATAAAACGCTGGTTAGGCCACAGCTAGAGAATTGCGTGCAGTTCTGGAATCCGCATTATAGGGAACATGTGATTGCACTAGAGAGAGTGCAGAGGAGATTTACCAGGATGTTGCCTGGGCTGGGGAGTTTTAGTTATGAGGAGAGATTGGATAGACTGGGGTTATTTTCCCTGGAGCAGAGGAGATTGAGTGGGGACATGATTGAGGTACATAAAATAATGAGGGGCATAGATAGGGTAGACAGGAAGAAGCTTTTCCCCTTGGTGGAGGAATCAATAACCAGGGGCCATAGATTTAAGGCAAGGGGCAGGAGGTTTAGAGGGGATGTGAGGAAGAATTTTTTCACCCAGAGGGCGGTGGGAATCTGGAACTCACTGCCTGAAAGGGTGGTAGAGGCAGAAGCCCTCATAACATTTAAGAAGTATTTGGATGTGCACTTGCAGTGCTATGGCTATGTCCTAGTGCTGGAAAATGGGATTAGAATAGTTAGGTACTTGTTTGACCGGCACAGACTCGATGGGCCGAATGGCCTTTTTCCGTGCTGTAGACTTCTATGACTCTATCCTTCATACCCAGCGATGTTTAGCAACTTTCACAACAAACATCTATGATAAATTACAAATAAGTGTAAATTCTGATGACCAGGAATCAGCATATTGAAAAGTAAATTTTGGCAGGTTGTTCATCATGCGGTAAACTTGCCTCCACAAATCAATCCATTAGATCGGTCACAATTGAAGTTATCACATTCACAATATTTGCCAGAGATGATTTCATTGGGATTGTCCCTCTTTTTGCAGATACATTCCCCACAGATACAATCGCCATTGTTGCTACAGATTGGAGATGCATTATCTTTTCGACATGAAGCATCCTCATTATATACTTCATCAGTGCTGCATTCACAAAATTGGCCAATATATCCTTCATTGCATCTGAAAATTAAGCAGTTAAAATAAATAACAATAAACCAGGAACTTACTTTCTTCTTTAAAAACAAGCACTCTTGGTGTCGAGGAACAGTGCTTCAACTTTTGACTGGGCACTTTACAACTTTCTGGAATCATCATTGAGTTCAACAATTTAAATCATAACCTGCGTTTTTTTGCAGGTTCACTTTTTTTCTCTTATTTCTTTCTTAACCCTTTTACTTTGCATTCAGACAACTGCTATCTTGCTATTCACACCTCATTGTGACACATCTTTTGTTTTTTTTGCTTGCCCAGCTATCACAAGCCTTCCCTTCTGTTCTTCTTCCCACCCTTCCCCTTTTCACTTGCTCAACCCCTATTGTTATGATCCCAGCTGATGTTACTACCAGACAGGCCAGATCTCAGGGTGGAACCCTGCTTGATAGATCCTAACTTTTATTTTTTGTTTGATATCTGAAGAGCGGCTACTGAACAGAGTCACAGGAGTCAGCTGATGAACTTTTAACAAAAGAATAAAACATTTAAATAAGAAAAAATGAACTATATTACAATACTCCTTCACCCACAACAATGCCTTAACAGATATTTACAGATTTGTAAGGATAACACAAGTTACAAAAGCTATCTTATATTCGAATGTTCACAGTAAGTGCACAGTCCATGTAAACCAATAGGTAACCTGTGGTCAGACACACCACACTCTGAAACCAAGTGACAGATGCCACCCAAACAGATGCTATGGATCTCTCATCAACTCCCCCCAGATGCTTGTCACACCGTGAGTCAATCCGTCTTTCACATGAGGGTTTCCAATTTCCACTCGCCAAGAACTCACATTGGAATCTTCTCCCAAACCGGTGCTTTCTCTCAGACATCTTCCACAAGGGTCCACCTCCAGGGTTTCTAGCTCTCCTTCCAATGTTCCTCGCCCCTGGATCACCACGTGCATTCAAGCTTTCTTCCACTCAATTTCTCTCGTTTACTCAGGCTGGGATTTTCCGTGCCCACTGGTGTTAGGCATGTTCGGCAGCATGAGCGGACCATATAGTGAGAAGGCCAAAACTTAATTTCACAACGTTGTGAAAGCAGTTTTCAATCGTCCGCTCAGCCTGTCGATGGCAGGTTGCAATCCCCACCATCGGACGTCGGGAACGTCAATGTAATACATCAGCATATCATTATAAGGCCAGGCGCCGGACTGTTTCCCCCCCCCCTCCCCCCTCGCTGGATCGTCCGCCCAAGTCGACTGAAAAACATGCTGGTGCAGAATACATCTTGACAACTGTGATGTGCTGAAGTCGGGACTTACCCACCAGGGCCTTGCTCATATCGCGGATATCCAAGAAGCAGAAGATGCTGGAGTCTGACAGCAATGAGATCCTGGAGGAACATCCATGGCATGTTGGGTGGATTCTCATGGACGTGGCTTTGCTGCAAAGCAGCTCACGGAAGTTGGAAAGTCACCGTTGATGCTCACAACGGATGATGGTTGAGGAGGTGGGAGAGGAAGGTCTAGGGTTGACTGGGAGAGGAAGAGGTGTCGGGTGTGGGGTAAGGTTGGGAGTGGGGGAATGAAGGTGTCGGGGGGAGGTGAGGTTGGGAGGGAGGGGAAATAAAGGTGTCGGGGGTGAGGCTGAGGGGGAAGGAGCATGGGGGAGGAGGGGGTAATGGGGGGAGAGGATGGCAACTGGGGAGGTAGGTGTAAGGGGAGGTGGAAGGTGTAAGGCAAGGAGTTCGGGAGGGGGGGAAGGAATGCAGAGAAGGGGAGGGCATCCAGGAAGAGGAAGGAGTGTGGAGAAGGGAGGAAGAAGTAAAGTAGAGGAGGGAGTCAGGAGGGGGGAAGGAGTAAATCTGGAGGAAGAAGTGAGGGTATCTGAGGGGGTCAGGAAGGGGGAGGGAGTAAGGCTGAAGGAAGGAGTGAGGTTGGAGGAAGGAGTTGGGAGGGTGTAAGGACTAAGGATGGTGCAAGAAATAAGGATGTCTGAAGGAGTCAGGAAGGGGAGGGACTAAGTGGGGAGGAGTCTAGGAAGAATAAGGGGTGGAGGTTGAAGGGTTTCCAGGTGGGAAGGGGTCCGGAGGGGTAAGGGGTTCCGGCGGGGGAGCGGATCTGGGGGGGTGGGGGAGGTGTCCAGAGTGGGGGGGATGTCCAGGTGAATGTGCTAGGGAGGGGTCTGATAGGTTCATGACTGCCTCCTGGGGAGCGAACTGAGGATGGGCATGGTATGAGAGAATGACCGAGGTAGTAGGGTGAGTGTTTGACGGTAGCGGTAGGAGGGACAGCGAGGGTGCTTGTTTGGGACTCAGAGGCAGACACGGACCCTGGGGGTGGGTAGGAGGAGATCAGGGAGGTGAAAGTGGATAGAGGTGAGACTTTCAGGAAGGAAGGGAACGTACACATTCACCTGGACATCCCCGAAAGAAAAGGGTTGTGGCTGATAGGTCATGGAGGGGAGGTGGAAGGTAATGCCCTTGGGGGATCAACAGTGATGGGGAAAGGAAATGGGTGACTGGGGGAGGGGAAAAGATGGGGGAGTGCACGAAAAACTGAATCAAGACCATACTGTCCAAATCGAAAGTGAAATGACAGTGGTGATGGGCGAGATCAGGTGCTGCGTGGGAGTGTGATCATTGGGTGGGCGGAGATGCAGGTCAACTCAGATGGACAACTGAAAGAGAACCCAGCAGGCAGCATTGAAAATGCTCAGGACATTGAGCTGAGTGTGATGGGGGAAAGGTCCGTGTGCCTGGGAGAGTGATTACACGAGGCTCCGAAAGGCCTTGCCACACAAACACACACACACACACACACTTCTCCCTCCAGAATCACTCGCCAGCTCCTCCCTCTGTGGTGACAGAGGTTGAGGGGCTCACAGGCAAAGGGAACTCAGAGGTGGAGAAGGTCCCATCGAGGTGTGTGTCTCTGTGCTGGTGGAGGGTGTGGTAAGCGCTGTGATGGGTCTTCCAGGCTGCTTATTTCCAGCTCTTCAATGGAGGAGGTGTCCTCTTGGCTGGAGGTGAGGGTGTGGATGGAGCTAAGGGACAGTCTGGCTGACGATGTCGGTCACTTGGCAGAGCTCCCTATGAACCAAAGTAGAGATAATTAGTGCATGACAGCAGAGTCAAAAGCAGGAGAGAGAGCACTCACAGTTGCATTGAGAGAGGGATGATGTGGTGCAGGATCCTCATGTGGGTGTTCACCGCCGACCTCACCGTCACCGCAGGCACGGTCCATGTCCTCACCAGTCAACACAATGGCACGCTCCTCAAAGTGAGTGGTGGGCCTAATGTGAGCTACTCCACCCCCAGTCTGGGACCTCTCCCTGCTGATATGAGAAGGCTTCTCCTGCATGAAAATAGAGGGTATGAGCTTGATGGAGATGTGAGGGTGTGTGTGAGATTTAATGGTGTTATTCCTTGAGGTGTGAGATCCCTGTGGGTGTGTGATGGGTTTGTGAGTGTGTGAGAGTGATGATAAGAGTGAATTCCTTGGCAGAATGGATGAGACCATTCATCCTGTAGTGGCACTGGGTGGCTGTCCTCTTTTGCAGGGTATTGGCGCTGACCACCAATGTCACTACCTCCCAAGCCATATTATTTAGGTTGCTGCCCATCCTGTGGCCAGAGCGGGAGTAGAGGACATCATGGTGAGCCTCCACTGTGTCCAAAAGGCTCTCCAGGGACACGCAATTGAATCTGGGAACTGCAATCTTTTTGCCTTTCAGGGCCACGTCTTTTTTGCAGCAGTCGTGGGCTGGAGGTGCTGAGAGGTGTGCGCGCGGCTGGACTTGGCACCCAGCGTGATGAAGCAGCGAGGCGATGGCGCAGTGGGAGAATGAAAGCCCGTCTGCCATGGAAATGGTGTGTTTCCCGGGAATGTATAATTAATGCAACAGGTTTGAGGTGATAACGTGTGAAAAGCTACCATTGCAGCTGGTGGGTAATACATCTTTTTACCCGCCCACTACCGCACAGTGCAAATCTGGGACGATTCCGCCCTCAGCCTTGTCAACAGAACACCATTGCTTCACATACCCATAGTAAAGAGTTACAGACCTTCAGCTGTCTCCTTGGATCTTCTGGCTTCTCACAAGCCTATATTGCTTTAAATCTGCAGCCTACAGCCTTCTCCCTTTAATCTTGCAGCCCTGTCTCTGCTCCTTACTCTTAACTCCACTTATCCGGACCTTTTCCAGATTCCTGTTCTTTTCCTTTGACTGGAATCTCTTCTTGGGACTTGCTTTTTTTCCTTTAGGATCTGCTCCCTTCAGTTCCCTCTCCCAGCAGACTGTGGACAACTTGGTATCTCCCTTGAGATCCAGAACTCACTTGACCTTCACTGTCACTTTAACTTTACAGCAACTGATCTAAGGTTCTGAAACTTATTTTCCTCAGCATTCTGCTAGTATGTCAGCTAGAGACAGACTTAAACTGTTCCCTTTATCTTGGAGCATAATGATCAACTGAACTCAAACTGCCTTTGGTTTTTCTCTGTCTCTCTGTAGGCCTTCTGCTACTAGGCATTTCTACATTGTTTTAATTTCCCTAAACCACTATCTCCTTGATAACACAGGCCTCCACTTCAAGGGTCATAAAACTCATTAAAAATGCAGGTATACAAACAGAGCTTAGACTTGCTGTTTCCACTCTAAAATGAAACTAGATTCTAGGTTTCATCTTTTTAACCCACAAATAGAAAGATATAAATTAAATTTAAAGCTAATACTTAAACTTAAAGCTATAGCTTATTCCTAACACCTACAAATACAAATACAACTTATTTTAAACTATCTCTAGTTCCTAACGCTATTACATTTCTAACTTTTCTCAGTTCTCATGAAAGGTCATCAACCTGAAACATTAACTCTGATCCTCTCTCCATGGATGCTGCCAAATCTGCTGAGAGTTTCCAGCACTTTCTGTTTTTATTTCAGATTTCCAGCATCTGCAGTATTTTGCTTTTGCAATCATGGTCTTGCCTGTCTTCTTTCCTTCCAGAACAGCAGTGGGAAATACTTCAGTGTGAGAAGGGCAGAGAAAGAATGAAAATAATTCTCATTGAGAATAAAAAGGTTGTGTCAAAGGCCAAACATCCATAGATGAATGGGAAGATTGTACCCAAAGAAACATGTCAACAGTTAAACCAGAAAAGAAATACTAAACAGAAAAGGCTATGGACACCAATAATATCACAGCTGTACTGTTGTAAACTTGTGCTCAACATTCTAGCCATGTTGCTAGCTAAGCTATTCCTGCACTACACTGGCGATAATATAATATAATATGACAATATGAAAAATATGTTCTGTCCACAAAAAGGACAATTCCCATCCAGTCAATTATCACTGGAATTTAATACAGAGAAGGTTGAGGTCATGCATTTTAACAAAACAGACATTATACAAATTGATGGCACAGTTCTGAAGAGTGTGCAGGAACAGAGGAACCTGTTGGTTGATGTGGACAGATCTTTGAAGGTGGCAGGACACATTAAGAGAATAATTAGCAAAGCCTATCATAAGATCACAAGAAAAAGGAACAGGACTAGGCCATTCGGCCTCTCGAGCCTTCTCTGCCATTCAATAAAATCTTGGCTGATCTGATTATGGCCTTTATTCCACTCTCCTGCCTGTCCCCCCCCCCCCCCCCCCCCCCCCCCCACCCCACCATAGCCTTTGACTCCCTTGACAATCAAAAATCTGTCTAACTCAGCCTTGAATATATTCAATGATGCAGCCTCCACTGCTTCTCTGGGGAAGAGAATTCCAAAGACTAACGACCCTCTGAGAAGAAATTTCTCCTCATTTCGGTCTTAAATGAGACACCTCTTATTTTTAAACTGTGCCCCCTGGTTCTAAATTCCCCCATGAAGGGAAACATCCTCTCAGCATCTACCCTGTCCGAGTCTTATATGTTTCAATAGGATCACCTCTCATTCTTCTAAACTCCATTGAGTAAGAGCCCAATCTGCTCAACTTTTCCTCATAAGACAACCCGGCACTTCACCCAGGCATCAGACTAGTAAAGCTCCTCTGAACTGCTTCCAATGCAAGTATATCCCGCCTTACGTAAGGGGACCACCTGTATACACTACTCTAGGTGTGGCCTCACCAATGCACTATTCGGTTGTAGCAAGACTTTGATCACTACATTTATACTCCATCCGCTTTGCAATAAAGGCCAACATTCTATTTGCCTTCCTAAATACTAGCTGTGGCTGCCTGCTAATCTCTTGTGATTCAAGTACAAGGACACCCAGATCCCTCTCTACTGCAGCATTCTGCAGTCTCTGTCCATTTAAATTATGGCCTGCTTTTCTATTCTTCCTGCCAAAGCGGACAACTTCACATTTTCCCACATTATACTCCATCTGTCAATTTTTCGCCCAATCACTTAACCTACCTATGTCTCTTTGCAGACTCTGTGTTCCCCTCATAACTTGCTTAAACCTACCTATCTGTGTATTATCAGCAAATTTGGCTATAAAAGTCGGTCCCCTCATCCAAGTCAATAATATAATTCATAAATAATTGAAGCTCCAGCACTTATTCCTGTGGCACTCCACTAGTTACAATTTGCCAACCTGAAAATTACCCATTTATCCCAACTCTCTGTTTCTTGCTGGTTAGCCAATCCTCTGTCTATGCTAATATATCACTCCCAACATCATGAGCTCTTATCTTGTGCGGTAACCCTATATCTGGCACTTTATCTAATGCCTTTTGGAAATCCAAATACACTACAGCTGCTTTATCGTTTATCCACCCTACTTGTTTCATCGTCAAAGAACTATAATAAATTTGTAAAACGTAATTTCCCTTTCACAAAACCAAGTTGACTCTCCTTGATTGTATTATGATTCTCTAAATGTCCTGTTACTGCTTCCTTAATAATAGATTCCAGCATTTTCCTAATGACAGATGACAGGCATATAGTTTCCTGCTTTCTGTCTCCCTCCTTTCTTGAATGGAAGCATCATATTTGCGGTTTTCCAAAATGCTGGGACCTTTCCAGAATCTAGGGAACTTTGGAAGATTACAACCAATGCAGTCACTATCTCTGCAGCCACTTCTTTTAAGACCATGATGCAGGCCATTAGGTCCAGGGGACTTGTCAACTTTTAGTGCCATTAGTTTCCCCAGTACGTTTTCTCTAGTGGACATGATATGGGATCTTGGGGTTCATAAGTAGAAGTATTGACTACAAAAGCAGGGAAGTTATTTTGAAACTTTATAAAGCTCTGGTTTGGCTACAACTAGAATATTGCGTCAAGTTCTGGTTACCACACAGGGGTCAGCAATTTAGATGAGAAGATTCTCAACTCCAGTGGGCTTGGATATTCAGTTATTGAATATATTCAAGGCTAGGATAGGTAGGTTTCTCGACACTAAAGGAATCAAATGACATGGGGATCAGGCAGGGAAATGAACTTGAACTTGACGATCAGTATGAGTTCATTGAATGGTGGAGCGGGCTCAAATGCGTATACGGCCTACTCCCACTCATACTTATGTTCTATATCTTGTAATGACCTACCTACAGACTCCACACTTGAACACTCCATTACCCTGGTGACAATATGAGCTATTAGTCATTCCATCTTTACGGCACTCACATTCGCATACAAACTCCAAATCAATTTCAACTTTCTCATCAAAACCCCGTGGCTTGATGTTAATAGTTGTCTTCTGCCCATTATTAGGGCATTTCTTTGCTCTGATACTTATGGCGAAGTTCACCTGGAAAGAATGGAGTGACATTTTAAAAATACTACCTCTTTCAGGTATTACAAGCGAAAATGTTCTTGCTGGCTGATCTGCAAGGTTGAAAAGAATAAAAGTGAAGAGGTGAATGAAGAAATGGTGATTAAATTGCACTAACATTGAGTTTTAGAAGCCCAAAGGCCACAGGAAGAAGGAAAGACTGAGGGAAGTAAGGATTTCCAAAGTTTTCAGGCCCTGGTGAAGAATAAATTAGAATTAAGACTGTGGATTCAATTTGTGATTTCAATGCAGTGAGAATGTAGGGTGATGAAAGAATGCATACGACAATCTATTCGCAGATTAGGAAAAACTACGGTACTATCACTAAAGCAGCTTTCTTATATTAATATTTAACGCAGCAACATAATATTTTAAAATTAGATTTAAACCAGTCAAATATTTAAATATACAAGAAATGATGGTAGCATCCACGCTAGAACTCCGATATGTAATGAGATGTAAATTTCACCACTTCTTGGCAGGTGGCTGTGATCTTAACTGCTCAGCTTTGATAAGCTGTCATGTATGTTGTGGAGCTATCTGTTCAAACATTATGGGTTACCTAGGAACCAGTCTCAGTAAAGTAAAGTAAGCTGTAAGGGGGGCACCAAGAGGCTGCAAATGGATGTAGACAGGTTGAGGGAGTGGGCAATAATCTGGCAGATGGAATATAATGTGCGAAGTGTGAAATCATCCACTTTGGCATGAAAAGTAGAACTTTGTTTTCCACGGCGAGAGACTGGGAAATGTTGGTATTCAGAGGGACCTGGGTGTCCTTTCAGACGCATCACAGAAAGATAACATATTGGAACAGCAAGCAATTAGGAAGACAAATGGTATGTTAGCCTTTATTATAAAGGGATTGGGGTATAAGAGAAAGAAGTCCAACCACAATTATATAGGACTATGGTGAGCCCATACCTAGAGTATTGGGTACTGCTTTGGTCTTCTTACCTAAGGAAGGTTACACTTGCCTTAGAGAGAGAGCAACAAAGGTTTTCGGGATTGCTTCCTGGAATGAGAGGACTGTCCTATGAGGACCCCCAAGTCACTCACTATCCTGGCATAGAAATATATCGCCTGCCACTCCTTCACTGTCACTGGATCAAAATCCTGGAACTACCTTCCGAACAGCACTGTGGGTGTACCTACACCACACAGACTGCAGTGGTTCAAGGAGGCAGCTCACCACCACCTTCTCAAGGGCAACTAGGGATGGGCATTAAATGCTGGCCCAGCCAACGAAGACCACATCCCAGGAATGAATAACAAAAAGGCTGAGTACACTAGGCCTATATACCCCAGAAATTAGAAGAATGACAGGTGATCTAACAAACATAACATTTTTAAGGAGCTGGACAGGGTAGATGTTGAGAGGAGGTTTCCCTTGGCTGGGGAGTCCAGGACAAAGGGTCACAGGTTCAGAATAAGGGTCGGCTAAGTAGAAAGACAAAAAGTAACGTCTTGCATTTACATAGCACCTTTCACAAACGCTGGCTATTCCCCCCCACCAAAATCACTTTACAGCCAGTCAAGTGCTTTTGAAATGTAGGCATTGCTGCAATTTAGGAAATGTGGCAGCCAACTTGCACACAGTAAACTACCGCAAACAGCAACGTGATAATAACCAGATAATCTGTTTTTGTGATGCTGATTGAATATTGGGGAGTAACTCACCTCCTGACTCCCCAAAGTCTGTCCATCGTCTACATCTACAAGGCACAAGTCAGAATACTCTGAAGATGACTCATTCGGGCTCTAAATGTTAACTCTGTTTCTCTCTCCACAGATGCTGTCAGACCTGCTGAGTTTTGCCAGAATTTTCTGGGGTTTTTTCAGATACTCTCCACTTGCCAGGATGAGTGCAGCTTCAAAAATATTCAACAAGCTCAACACCATCCAGGACAAAGTATCCCACTTGACTGGCACCCCATCCTTAAACATTTAAACACCTGAAACATTCACTCCCTCCACCACTGACGCACAGTGGTAGCAGTGTGTACCATCTACTAGAGGCACCACAGCAACTCACCAAGGTTCCTTCAACAACACCTTCCAAACCTACAACCTCTACCAGCTAGAAGAGCAAGGGCAGCAGGTGCATGGGAACGCCACCAGCTACAAGTTCCCCTCAACGTCACTCACCATCTTGACTCGGAATTATATTGCCGTTCCTTTACTGTCCCTGGGTCAAAATCCTGAAATTCCCTTCCTAACAACAATGTGGGTGTTCCTACATTACATGGACTGCAGCAGTTAAAGAAGGTGGCTCCTTCTCCAGGACAACCAGGGATGGGCAATAAATGCTGGCCTAGCCAGTGATACCCACATCCCATGAGAGGATACATTTTTAAAAACTTTCCTGCTCTTCTTCAAAATAATGCCAAGGGGTATTTTATGTACACCTGAGAGGACAGACGTGGTTTCAAGTTAACATCTCATCCAAAAGACAGCACCTCTGACATTACAGTATTTCCACAGTGCTGCACTGTGGAATGTCAGTGTTGATGTTTGTATTCAGTCCTGGAGTATGACTTGAACTCATAATCTTCTGACTCAGAGTAAGAGTGCAGCCAACAGAGCCATAGCTGACTGTTTAAAGCTATTTCAGGCTTAGATGAGGGGAAATTTATTTACTCAAAGAGTAGCGAACCTTTGGAATTCTCTACCCAAGAGAGCTGTGGATGCTCAACCACTTAATATATTCAGGACAAAGGTCAATAGATTTTGGGGTACTAAGGGAATTAAAGGATCTGAATTTAGTGTGGCCATGAACTTTTTGAATGTGGAACAAGCTCAAGGGGCCAAATAGCCTACTCCTACTCCTATTTCTAATGTTCTTATATTCATACCAGCATCCCAGATACCAGTCATCAGCCAATTTGTTTCACTCCACAAAATAACAAGAAACAGCTAAGTGCACTAGATGCAGCAAATGGTCTCCGACAAAATCCTGGCTGTAAGGCTGAAGCATTATTTTCCAGAACTAGCCATTCCTCTGACCTATCTGCCTCAGTGTAGCTGCAAGACTTGCATCTACCCAGCAATGTGGAAAATTATCTAGGTATATTCTGTCCGCAAAAAGCAGGATAAATCTAATCCAGCTAATTGCTGCCCCATCGATCTACTCTTGATCATAGGCCAAGTGATGGAAGGTATCATTGACAGTGCTATCATGGGGCATCTATTCAGCAACAACCTGCTCATCAATGCTCAATTTGGGTTCCTTCAGGATTACTCAGCTCAAGATCTCATTACAGCTTTGGTCGAAACATGGACAAAAGAGCTGAACTCCAGAGGTGAGGTGAGAGTGACAGCCCTGGGCATCAAAGCAGCATTTGACATGTGTGGCATTACAGGGCTCTAATAAAACTGAAGTCAATGTAAATCAGAGGGAAAACACTCAGTGGCTGGAGCCACACCTAGTACAAAGGAAGATGATTGTAGTTTTTGGAGGTCAATCATCTCAGCCCAGGACATCACAGCAGGAGTTCCTCAGAACAGTGTCCTAGGCCCAACCATCTTCAGCTGCTTCATCAATGACCTTCCCTGATGATTACACAGTGTTCAGTTCCATTTGCAACTCATCAGATAATGAAGCAGTCTTTACCCTCATGCAGCAAGACTGGACAACAGTCAGGCTTGGGCTGATAATTGGCAAGTAACATTCGCACCACAGAAGTGCCAGGCAATGACCATCTTCAACAAGAAAGAGTTTAACCATCTCCGCTTGACATTCAACAGCATTACCATTGCTGATTCCTCCACCATCAACACCTTGAGGCTACCCTTAGCTATTAACATTTGCATTATTGCCAATGTTTTTTTCCACAAAGGGAATACCAAATCATTTGGCCAGGTAACCTTTTTGGAAGGAGTTGAGTAGGGCCTTAGTGTAAGACACTGTAGCAGCTACCACAAAACAAAATGAGCAACAAGTAAATATAATAGTTTAGTTCTAAAATCCCAGCAGAGGTGGGTAGGCTATGGGCACAGCACCCCTGCCACCCCACCCAATTTTTCACTGCCCTCACCTGTCAACCCATTCCTAAGGATGTAAAATTCCGGCCTAGGTGTGGGGACGAGATCTGATAATAAGGCATGTCTTCACTTGCCAAACATTGCACCGCAAGTGCATAATTTCCACTAGTTGGTTACTGATCTCTTTGAGCAGACTGAAATGCAGGCATACGTTATATTCATTGCAACTTTAATTTTACACTGATACCTTACCTCATCACCAATTTGAATATCTAAACACTTCCTGCCATTTTCCCCTGTATGAATAATATTATTTTTACAGTGGGCTGTATAGTGTATTGACACTCCTTCTGGCAATTTGCTGTTCTCCAAGATAACCTCAAAAGCCAAAGCCTGTAAAAAAAGATGGAAACATCACCACCGCTAGATTTCTGAGTATTGGACCCAGTACAAAAAGTTGAACAGATTTTGATGCATGAGTCACTTTAATGGTCAATGCTTACGTGATAAGCATCAAGGATTAACTTGATTACATTACTGGAATTTGATGTCAGAATTCCCACTTCATATTTTGGAATTGAACCTTGGAGCATCTATTAAAATAGAGAAAACAGGTTGTTATCTTTCCATATTATAATAGGCTGCAGCTTTAATAATAATGATAAGGTCCTTGAAAACTCTTATTGTGAATAAGCGATAGCAACAGGAATGGCATAAGATTTTGAAACAGTGAAAGTTAGGGGAGCTACTTCTGTTCTCAGTGAAAGATGCAAAAATAATGCGTACATAAGATTTTGAATGAATGCTTTCCTTAATTCTCCCCTACATAGTCAAAGCGGTGCTCTCGCCTATTGCCCAGTTCCTATGACCTTTCAGTAGAATCATGACCTTGGCCTAGTTTCCCAAGTTGGGGTTATAATCATGGCAAGATCCAAGTAGCATCTCTGGCAGCAAGTGAGAGATGACCACTGACCATGAAGAAAATTCAGGTGCCGCTGCAGCACAGGGCCACTTGTGCACACCAGAAGAGGTAGAAGGCCACTTTTGGAGCAGAAGACTAGCCATATAAATACTGTGGCTACAAGAGCAGATCAGAAGCTAGGAATTGTGCGATGAGTAACTCCTTGACTCCTCAAAGCCTGTCCATCATTTATAAGGCACATGTCAGGAGTGTGATGGAATACTTTCCACTTGCCTGGATAAGTGCAGCTTCAACAACACTCAAGAAGCCTGACACCATCCAGGACAAAGCAGCCCGCTTGATTGATACCCCCAACCACAAACATTCACTCCCTCCACCACTGACAAACAGTGGCAGCAGTGTGCACCATCTACAAGATGCACTGCAGGAATTCACCAAGGCTCCTTCGACAGCACCTTCCAAACCCATGACCGCTACCATCTAGAAGGACAAGGGCGTCAGACACATGGGAACACACCCACCTGGAAGTTCCCCTCCAAGGCACTCACCATCCTGACTTGGAAATATATCACCGTTCCTTCACTGTCTCTGGGTCAAAATCCTCTAACTCCCTTCTTAACAGCACTGCGGGTATACCTACACCACATGAACTGCAGCAGTTCAAGAAGGCAGATCACCACCGCCTTCTCAAGGGCAATTAGGGATGGGCAACAAATGCTGGCCTAGCCAGAGACGCTCACATCCCATGAACAAATAGAAAAAAAGAATTGGTAGGCTTTGCTGTCTAACTTTCCCCACTGTGCAATCACTATGCTGCCTGATTTTTTTTTGGGGTGGCGGCGGGGTTGGGGGGGTGGGGATCACTTAGAAAGCTAAAATTCAAGCTACAGCATCACAGAAATTGCAACAAAGAATTGGACAACTCTGGTGGTGCCTCTGGTGGTTTTAGCTCTATAACTGATAGGGCTGCAAAATAGGAGTAGATCTTTTCTTCAAGCCCTTCTAAAGTTTTCATTTTAAATATCTATCCAATTCCCTTTTAAATGATGCAAGATCTTTACCTCAGTTGCCATTGGTGATAAATATTCCCTTTTTAATAACCCATGTTGTGAACATGTTTCTTCTCATTCGCATTTCATTCCTCGAGTGATAATACAGACTCCACAGTGACTCATCACAGACCCACGAATTAGTGAGAACAGTCCATCACTGACAAAACCTTTCATAATTTTGAAATTATTAGATTAAACCACCTAACCTTCTCTGTTTCAGTAAAATTTCAAATTTTTAACTTTCCTTCATAACTATTACCTCCACGTCCGATATCAATCTGGTAGATTTTCACTGTTGCTTGCATGCCTCGAATATCATCCATTAAAAGCTCAGAAACATTTGCCTTTTTACAGTATTTTCTTCCTTCCATCTCACCTTTCAAGGTTTACGTAGCTGCACCTCTAGATCTCTCTGCTCTTCCATTCTGCTAAGAATCTTACCATTTAAGTTCTTCTTTTCACTGTTCTTTTCCCAACATTATGCAATGCATTTTTCTGCAATCACCTGTATCGATTATTTAAATGATATTTTCTAAATTCTACTTACTTCTAAATGGTGAAAAGGTAGAAATAGTGGAGATCCAAAGACTTGGGGGTGCATAGATCATGTCATGAACAGGTACAGGAAATAATTAAAAAGGCTAATAGAATGCTTCATATCTAGAAGACTAGAATACAGGGTGTAGATGCTACGGCTCTGCCTTGCCCGTTGCGAACAGCCGCTGGGACACGCTGTTTGATATGATCCACCAGTCTTTAGGACATACAGCCTACATACCTAGCATCACACTGGCACTGAAATTCAAAGCACTGGTTAGACCACACCTGGGGCAGAATTTTCCCGTCGGTGTGTGGGGAAGGGACCCACACGCCGACGCATAAAATGACGTGCGGTGACGTTGGGCGAGGGTCCCAATGTCACCGCACGCCATTGCAATATTTCATTGGGCGGGAATGCGATGATCTCCGATGTGTGCCCACCATTAATTAACGGGCCACTAAAGGCACTTAAGGCGCCAATTTACAGAGATTTTTCGGCGTCCGTGCAATCTTCAGGTTGTCGCATGGGCGCAATGGGCAGGTGGGTAGGACACATTTGCATAAACCTCATCCACGGACAGGATAAGAGGGATCAGTGGGGTTGCAAGTGTGCTCTGTCAAATATTTTTCAAAGTTACTGATACTTGCCTGTGTGATCTGCAATACTTCAAAACGCATACCAGCCGCTAGCTCTGGACTCACAACCTTCAAGTCAGCACTCTGCAGTGAAGAATCTTTTTTGGGCCTGCATGTTTCGGGAAGCCTTCCCTTAGCCTGGGAGTGGGAGTTGCACTCTCCACTGGAGGCACCTCCGCTGAGGAGGAAGGGAGGGCTAGAAGGGGGAGGAGGCCAGGAGAGCACATTCAGCCTCCAGGGGAGCCACCTTTGGGAGTACAGGCGCATGCACAAGAGGTGCAGGACCAAGAGGTAATCCAAGGTGGAAGGGGCCGCAGAAGATGCCACTATCCTGCTGCCAGGGTATACAGGTGGTGAAGCAGCTACCTCAATATGTCTGAGGTGCAGTGCCAAAGGAGGTTCAATCTCTCAAGGGATACAGTCAACTATTTCTGTCAGATGATAGGGCCTGAGATCTCCGCTAACTGTGTGGGTGGACACCCCATGCCAGCGGCTCTGAATGTCACAGCTGCCCTCAACTTCTATGCCTCTGGCCCCTTCCAGGGGTCAGCGGGTGATCTTTGTGGTGTCTCCCAATCAGCTGTCCACACTTGTGTCAAGCAGGTTACAGACGCTCTGTTCAGACGTGCATTGACCTTCAGCCACTACCGTTGGGACCAGGCAAGCCAGACACAGCGAGCCAGAGGCTTCGCGGCCATTGCTGGCTTCCCCCGTGTCCAGGGTGCAATAGACTGTACACATGTGGCCATCAAGGCGCCAGCAGGTGAGCCCGGTGCCTTCGTCAACAGGAAGGGCTTCCACTCCATGAACGTGCAGATAGTGTGTGATCACAGGATGCAGATTCTACAAGTCTGTGCAAGGTACCCAGGCAGCTCCCACGGCGCCTACATCCTCAGACACTCCCAGGTGCCGGGGCTCTTCAATGCTCCAGCTCGGCTGGATGGATGGTTGCTGGGTGACAAGGGCTAACCCCTCAGAAGGTGGCTCATGACGCCACTCCGCCGTCCAAGAACAGAGGCTGAGCAGCTACAATAGGAGCCACAGCTCCACAAGGGCTGTGGTGGAGAGAGCCATCGGTCTTCTCAAAATGCGCTTCCGATGCCTGGACCGTTCAGGGGGCGCACTCCAATACCCCCCAGATCGTATGTCGCTGATAGTGGTTGCATGCTGCGCTCTCCACAACCTTGCGCTGGGAAGGGCGGACGCTGTGGACGATGAAGGCGTCGATGTAGTGACTGCGGCTGCACACAATGAGTCCAGCAGTGAGTCTGAGGATGAACACACACAGGGAAATGCTGAGGGGGTAGCTGCTGACCCGGGCATACTCCAGGGAGGCAGGGATACCCGGGAGGCTTTAATCCAACAAACCTTCAGCTAGCCCACCACATATGGACCTCCAACAAAAACCTGTGCTGCAAGCTCCAAACTCGATACCTGAGTGCAAAATCTGCCTGGAAGGGAACATTAACTAAGGGCCTTGTCAATAAAGCTGAATGTCCCATTAGCACCAGTGATAAACCCGTGGTGCGCCTAAGGTGCCTTACGTTTACGTTTTTGGGTGCTATGTCTTGGTGCTGACCCCTCGCTGGAACTGGCATCTGAGACAGCCTGCTGACACTGCTGTCCTGTTGTCCACGATGACCTTGGCGGCCGTCCTCTGGCACGTGGAGCCTGTGCTGGCCCCGCCTGGGAGGGAGCTGCCAGTTCCACAGCTGGCATCTCCCCAGTCGTCACAGCCTCATCGGATGTGTCAGTCACTGGGAGAGGAGCTGCCGCCCTCATCCACATCCTGATGGTGTGACGTTGGTGAGTCTGAGACTTCAGGGCCCTCAGGTGTGAGAGGGGGCCCCTGCTCCTCCTCCCGGCCCTGCTCCGCTGATGCTGAAAGGAAGAACATGGACATTGGATCAGTTAACATGGAGACAATGTCAATGTGCATTCCTGTCCCCCGGATCATTATGCACTAATCCTTCCATAAGCAATGGTCAAGCCATGTTGCAAACTTCAATCACTGAACATTCAGCACTGCCATGGCTATTGGGAGAACAATGGTGACCTCAGTGCTGGGCTTAACATACCTGCCCGTGGCACCCCAGCCTCACCAACACCGGCGGACCTGGGCGCATGGCGCCTCTCCAGATCTAGGGCCTCCTGCTCGAACCGGCTAAGTATCACCACCTGGGTCAGCCCGCTGCCAGTCCTCACCCGCTCAGCGGCATTATGTACATTCTTCTCCTGAAAAGGAGAGAAGAGCATTGATTAGTGCTACTTGTACCTGGAATCTCTTCGCGGACGGCTCACCCCAAACAGAGTGGGGCATTGCAGGGCCCCAGTGCCTCCTCATCCTGCTGCTGCTAAACAATTACACAAAGATGCTAGGCCTGTTCCACCACCAACCCCCAACCCCCTTCGCCAAATACGGCTTGCATCACATTAGGCACCACACGGTCTAACCTCCCATAGCAAGGAGGCACAAGCACATGGAGCGCAGAGGACAGCAGATCGATCGGTGCCAAGCCACATTGAAGCTCCCCTTGCAGCATGTCATCACCCTGACTTTGACATGTCCTGGAGTTCCAGCCCTGCGCCTGGGTGCAGCTCCTCCAGGTTGTTCCCAAAACAGTAATGTGGGTCTCCACTTGCTGTGGGGCAGAACCCATCTCTTCACCACCCTCTCAGGGTGACCTCGGCATGGGCAATATCTGCTGGCCCACCCAGCGAAGGACACAGGCCGTCAATGATTCAAAGCAGTCACTACACTCAGACTTGGGGGGGTGGGGGGAGGTCAACAGGGGTCAAAGCTTACCTGCTGGGTTATGTGACCAATGCCAGCATGGTACTCACCCTTCCCGAGCGCAAGAGGTCTTTGAAGCGCTTGCGGCACTGGGCCCACTGCATCACACCACGTTGCGGGAGCTCACTATCTCCGCATCTCCTCCCAGGCACGTTTGGTCACCTGAGGGGGTCTCCTCCTCCCGTCCTGGGGTATGAGGACCTCCCGCCCATGCTGCCACCTCCTCAAGGAGAGTAGTAAGGCAGTCATCAGAAAAACGAGGGGCACAGTGCCCCCCTGCCCTACCCTCCTGCCTGGCCTCACCAGCAGCCCCCTGGGGAGTCCTTCCACTGGCCATGATTCACACCCTTTTTTAAACAAGCCGCCAGGTCACCATTGGACCCGGTGGTCATTGCAGTCCCGCCGCTGCCCGCCCACTCCTGCTGCCCTCGGGAGCCGTGATTCACGCTGGGCGGGCCTTAATTGGCCCGCCTGCATAAAATGGCGGCGTGGACCCAATCGCGGGTGGTGACCGGGTGTGCACCCCCTCCCGTTTCGCCTGCCAGCTAGCCAGAAAATTCTCCCCCTGGAGCCGTTCTAGGCACCACACGTTAGGAAGGATATATTGATTTTGGAGGGAGTGAAACATAGAATTACCAGAATGATATTAGGACTCCAAGGGTTGAAGAGACATCACACAAACTAAGCTTTTACTCTCTGGCATTTATAAGGTTGAGAGGTGAACTGTGCTGAAAAATTGGACAATTTTTGTTGAAGCTTTTCTTCGCAATTCGCAAGAATACCAAATATAAAAGGAACAACAAATTATACTGTATGAGAAGAGAGTGCTGATTGATTGGCAATTGGATGCTGATTGGTAGAGGTGTTGCCATGGAGACTGCACCAGTTGATGGTGGCTGACAATTAACTGCCAAGTACTGTTTGAAATTTGAACCAGGCTGCTTGATTCTGATTGGTCAATGCATTGCCTTGAGGAATGAACCAGCGAGTTCTGTCACTTATTTTGTTTAGCTGAAACAGGCGCAATGTGTGTACATGTTCTTTCTGTCCAATCAGAATCGAGCTGCCTGGTTTTGGTGCATCTGGTGCAGTGGTGCATTCTTTATGGCAAAGCCTTTACCAATCAGAGTCCAGCTTGCACCAATCAGCATTCTTTCATATAGTATAAATTGCTGTTCCCTTTACATTTTCTATTCTTGAGAATTGTGAGCAAGATGAAAAGCTGTGACAAAGAAATGTCTCTTCTCTCAGCAATACTCAAGTTCTGTCCTACCAAACGACGAGTTGAGAGGTGTTTTGATCAAAATTTAAGATATTGCGAGGAACAGATAGACATTATTTCTACAAGTTCAAAAGTTTAGGACTAGGGGGCATAGTCCAAATATTAGAATCAGGCCTCTCAGAAGTGAAATTGTAAACGTTTCTACACACAAGGTAGAAGTTCGTAACATTCCACAAATGAGAATTGATGTTCAATCATTTGGGACTATGAAAGCTGAGATTAATAGGTTTTTGTAAGCAAAGGTATTATGGGATACAGGACAAAGGCCCTGACGGAGTTCGGTCAACCGTAGTCTAATTAACTGATAGGACAGGCTACAGGGTCTAAATGGCCTACTGTTCCTGTGCATCTGCTTATCTACCCACACTGCTAAGCTTTCTCTGCCTCCCATAATTTCCTGCATTGTTATCACAGTTTACCCACCCTGCCATGTGGAGAAGTATTAATTTTGATACATCTTTTTGCACATACTAATTTGATACAGTATTGTGGGGATGGAGAGGTTTTAAGCAGAAGCAAGGCCAGTACACAGAATGCTAAGTGAAGCAAGCTATAAGCTAAATATACTTCCAGAGATAACTATTTCAATTTTTGAGTTTATGGAATAAACAGGCATCTAAAACAATTAGTGAGGACTCAGTTGAAGTTTTCTGAGCTAAAGTTCCCAAATTCAATAGGGCAAGGGTTTAGCATCAAGAGAGGAAAGTGGTGAAAACAGTCCATGGTAATCCTGAACATGAACAAACTAGCCAGGCTAAATAACCTTATCTTGTTCTCAGATCATTATCAGGGGATCAACAGATATATTGTACTTATCCAGTAGATTACTGGTGCCTGTTTTTAATTGTTCTATAATCCTACCAGGATCATTCCAACCTTTTCATCTAAAATATTTCAAACACCCTTTGTCCCAAGAATTCTTCAGCTGACAGTTGCTACTAAGAAGAAACAGCAAAAATGTTCACTGTTAGATTTTAAAAGTAGTTTGACAAAATTGGAACCATTCAGGGCTCGTTGCTTTTTAGCAACTTTTAAGTCGCTGACATTATAGCTTGAACTGCTAGTGAACAGTAAATGCTTTCCAAGAAGATCTAATTCAGTGACACAAAAAAACCACCTGTTTAAAAAAATGACCAAACCAGGCGTGTCTGAAACTGCAAATTCACAGAAACAGCGAACCAGGCCTTGTGCTGGTGCTATATGAACTAAAATGTAAGGTTTGAAGGTCTGTCACATGTTCAACCAAATACCAGTCAGTGAGAGAATCTAGGATGGGTGAAAACAGTACAGGAGAACAACAGCACACCGACTTCGCCCCGACCACCTTTATAACAGATATCACCTTTTACCAATAATGTCAGTCCTTTATCTAGCCAGTAAATCAATTTCCATAAAACATTTCATACACTCTTAGCTCCACCTCCTGCTTCTAGCCAGTCTGCTGTGATGCCATTAATTTCATCACCATTGCATGGGTGGGATTTTTGCCTCGTCGCGCGGCCTTGGCGGGCCGGCTCAGGAGTGGCCTTGAAACCGGCCACAGCCCGTGACCGGGCCCGACTGCGATTTCACGCTGGCTGGCCAATTAACGGCCAGTCAGTGTGAATCGCGCGCTACAACATTCAGCGCTGCTGGGGGTGGGGAGGAGGGCAAGCGTGGAAGTCAGCGCATGTGCACGGGTTGCGCTCAGTCAAAGCCCCCTGAAGGCACAAACTGTCTCAGGGAGCTGAAGATTTTTCACATTAAAAATAAACAATTGAAAACTAAAGGAACCATGTCCCTTCATGTGACTCTGTCACACGAGCAGAGGCATGTTAAAAATGAGTTTTTAAAAATCTTAATTTTTTAAATAAATCACTGGTTGGAACCTCATCCCACCCATGGATGAGGTTTCGCAAAAATGCAAAGGCCGCTTGGCCTATTCGCCCACCTGCCAACCGAACGGTTGGCCGGGCAGCAAAACATTCCATTTAGTTAATTGTTTCGGGGCCTTAATTGCCGGTGGGCACGCTGCCGCCTCTCGCGCGCACCCGCCGAGCGAAATATCGCAGGAGTGCACGATGATGTCGGGGCACACGCCCGATGTTATCACACACTATTTTTCTCTCGCTCGGGTCAGGTGCGTGCTCGCCCAACGAAGGAAAATTTCTGCCCTATATTTCTAATTGCAGTAGTTTAATTCTAATATTCTGCCATTTAGCACCAACTTTAACTTTTAACCTTGTATTGCTACATTTGAGTAAAGTTGCATTCCTTCTTTTATTCTAAATGTTTTTTCTCCTACCAGGTCCATTGGCAGATGCTGTTTTGTTCAAAGAATTGATCCCATATCCTGCACCTCCAAATTGTTCCTGCTGTAAAAGTCTAATTAACTTCAGTCTACCGAAGGTAGCACAATTTAAACACTTGGGAAGCATGTGGTGGAAACTATACCTGATATAACAATTTACTAAATTATTTCATGAAAAGAAACTATGTATTTACAATTAGAGCTTTTATGAAGTGATAAAAATCATTGGCTATTTCTTCCAGTTACATATGGTAAAGGCTGAAGTACACCAGCTATACAGTTACATTCAAAGAATTCTGATGGCAAACAACACTTGACTTCAAAAACAGGATTACTATTACAAATATTATATTCAATGAATGGGAGCATTTGAAATTTCACAAAAGAAATGTTTAACAAAACTGAATGATGAACTCTGACAGCAACATCCACCTTATCAATGATTCACACCACAGTGATGTGGATTATTATTCTTTTGTTAATTGTTAGCAGAGGAAAATACTATACAAATAGAAAGCAATCCGCAAAGAAATGTTCAATAAACATCGTTTAGTCTGCAAAGACGGTAGGCTGAATCTGTTGAATCACTGGTTTAAATTCATAGAAGCCACTATTGTTTGTTTTGTACGAGGTTGTGAATTATTTTAGAAATGTATAATACGTAGTTTAGAGTTTATTCTATAATAAAATTGAGCTTAGCAGTTATGTAGCCTACCCCTCTTCCCTAAACATAGTGCATATTGGTTTAATGCATACATCCATTCCCTTGCTGAAATAAATGAAACTAATGGATTCTCTGAGTAATTTAAATTAGCTTTGTTCTTTGGTACTTAAAGCCCAGAGAGAGCTTTTTTCAAAGTATATATGTTTATTACAGTTATAGAAGAAGCTACAAGGCAAGTAAAGATGTTAAAATACAAAGGTTTTACTTATAACATAGACAGCTAAATAAATATACAACCTGTTAACATCTACAAGTTCCAGGATGATCCTTATGGTAGTACATGAGTGAACCTGTCTTGGTCTAAAACCATTCTAAGACATTATACTTTATGTCTGCTTTGATACGTGTTAAATCTCTCATTATATTACAGGAACTTGAGGCTGCTTTTTTGTGTGATTATGTTGGCCCAAGCAACCTCCTAACCACATCCACACATTCCAAAATAGGCAGAAGCAGTTACTTCAGATGCACTTCAGCCTTTACCAGATACCATAACCTAAGAGAGTAGGCAAAATGATGTCTTCCGACACAGGTGGGCAAGGACAATCACTCAATCTGCTGACAATAGCAACTTTGATTCTAAAAGCTCTGCGCACCTTTTGGCTAAGATCAAGTGTTGCAGGGGCGACACCATGGTCCTGCCAAGGCAAGGTCGGGATGGAAGGGCGATAACCAATCGCAATCCGAATCCATACCGTGGGTTACCTATCACCGTCCGAGTCACGGTGAACCACAGCGACGAAGGAGGATCACCTATGGATCGGGGCTTCTTCACCAGGAGGATCCTGTTGAAGGCGTGCGGCTTCCAAGCTACGGAGATCTTCACCCTGCACGACTCCCGCAAAGGTGGTTATTTTGACGTGACGTTCAAGCGAGTGGCAGACTGCGTCCGGCTCCTGAGGGTGTTCGAGGAGAAGAGAGACCTGCCGGAGATGAAGATCCTGACGGCGGAGCCGCACTTTTCTCTGCCGTTGCAACGGGAACGTGAGGTGATGGTGCATGTGTACAACCCCTTCGTCCCTGTCGCCGACGTGGTCACCTTCCTCACCAGGTACTTCGATAAGGTGGGGAGCGGCACTGAGATTCGAGACGACTTGGGGATCTGGACAGGCAAACGCCTGTTTAAGGTCACGCTAAAGACCGATGGTAAGGGAGCCATTTTCCACCCTCCTTCCAGTTTCGCTATCGGGGGAAACCGTGGCTACCTGGTCTACGCTGGGCAACCCAAGCATTGTCGCTCATGCGGCAAGGCTGGTCATGTGGCGGCCAACTGCAGCGCCTCCCTCTGCAAGATCTGCAAACAGGAAGGGCACCAGACAAAAGACTGCAAACAGGCCAAGTGCTGCAACCTGTGTGGCGAGGCAAGTCACCTCTACAGGACCTGCCCCAAACGCTGCCGTACTTACGCACAGGCAGCCAAAGCCGACCAGGGGGAAGCAGAAGAAATGTTCCGTGTCACTCCAACCACCAAGGCCCCCAGGGAGCTCAACGGGACAAAGGAGGACACAGAGAGAGACAAGGTGGAGAAAGAGATTGAGGCAACAGAGAGCCAATCAACAGCACTACCCCCTGAACCTTCCAGTCCTCAGGACAGCGAATCAATGGAGGAGGAGGCAGCAGTGGAAAAGCAGCAGGGGGAGTGGCGGACGGTGAAGAACAAGAAAAGTAAGAGGGAGCGAAGAAGAAGCAAAGGCGTTTCCCAGAGAAGCGGCAAGAGGCGTCTCCCATCCGACACGGATGACAAGGGCAGCAGCTCTTCGGATGAGGAAGTGCCAGAGCGGCACCGACAGAAGAGGCGGCAAAGCTCCAGGGCGTTGGAGGACGAGACACCCGAGCTCCAGAAAATTGGAGACAACAAGGAGCCCAGCGCACCCCAACTTTGCCTGCAACCTGAGGAGGCCAGTGCACCACAGCCCCTGGAATCTGGGAGCAGTGAGGCAATCATCGCACCCCAGCTCCAGGAAGCCGGGAACAGCAACCCCCCAGAGGGGGTGAGTTTTGGAGAAGCTTCTCCAGCAAAGGTCATCTCAAAACCCGCTCGCTACGTGAACCTCCAGATGCCACTGGAGCAGAACACGGCCAAGGAGATCTACCTCAGCCCATCCAAAGTGAAGGAATTTGAGCTCACTACGGGTATGAAGGAGCAGACTAAAGGTCTGGGACTCTCAGAGACAGTGGGTTTGGTAGGAGAATAAATGCTTTAAAATGGGTTTAAAGATTGTATCCATAAATGTGCGTAGCATTAAATCTACTACGCGATGTGTTGCGACCTTGGACTACCTAGCCAAGGTCAAAGCTGACCTGTTGTTTCTGCAGGAGTGTGCGATACCGCACCTCAGCTCCTACAGGCAATGGTCACGATGGTGGTCCCACGGGCCATCGATCTGGTCGGGCGGAAACGACTCTCGTTCCTCCGGCCTGGGTATTCTGCTGCGGGGAGGCAACTTCACCGTCTCCGAGGTCAAGGAGGTGGTGGGCGGGCGACTCCTCGTAGCAGACGTAATGTACAAGAACGCTCCACTCCGGTTAATTAACGTGTATGGCCCGGCACAAGGGGCTGAGCGGCTGGAAGTTTTTCAGCAGCTCCCACTGCTGCTGGCGACCTCCAGGCCGGTCATTCTGGGCGGGGACTTCAACTGCATCATCGATGCGGCTGGACGATCCGGCAGGGCCGGAAGCAGATTGGACACTACGTCCAGATCCCTGATGGAAACAGTTAAGGATGCCAAGCTGCACGACGTCTTCAGCAACCCTGCAGACGGAGCGCAGCGTAGATACACCTGGTCGCGGCCAGACGGGTCCATTCGTTCCAGGATAGACTTCCTGTTTGTGTCCCGTGCATTCACAGTCAGATCCACCGACGTCAAGCCGGTGTTCTTCTCTGACCACTGCCTCCTACTGGCGGACTGCCACTTGGAGGAAGACCTGAGGGTGGGCAGGGGGGCATGGAAGCTAAATGTGCAACTGCTGACCCCAGAGAACATTGAGGAGCTCAAGAGGGATTACAAAGGTTGGAGAACCGTGAAACCCCTCTTTGAGTCCCTGACACACTGGTGGGAAGTGATCAAGGGAAGCATCAAGAGGTTTTTCATCCGCAAAGGCACCCAGAAAGCTAGAAAGGAACAGAGGGAAATGTCCCGACTCCAGGAAAAGATGCAGAATCTGCTCCGGCTGCAGTCGATGGGGGTCGATGTCAAGGAGGAGCTCCAAGAGGTGAAGGGCCAGCAAGCCTCGCACTTTGCCTCGGAGGCCTCCAAGATCATCTTCCGTTCCAGAGTCCGCTCCGTGGAGCAGGATGAGACGTGCTCACGTTTCTTCTTCCAAAAGGTACACAGAGAGCGCTCTGTGATCAGCAGCCTGAAGGAAGAAGACGGCTCAGTAAAGTCATCACGGTCCGACATTCTGAGGATCAGCAAATCCTTTTATGCCGGACTGTATGACGTGAAGCCCACGGACAGCACGGCCTCCCAGTCCTTCCTGTCCTCTATCACGGAGGTCTTAGACCACAGTACGCGGGAGAGCCTAGACAAACCGCTAACTCCTGACGAACTGACTAAGGCCCTCGAGTCCTTCGAGAAGAGTAAAACCCCCGGAAGCGACGGCCTGCCGGCGGAGTTGTATTCGGCTCTGTGGGACTTGATCGGCCCAGACCTGCTAGAAGTGTACGAGAGTATGCTCCTGGCCGGCAGCATGTCAGAATCCATGAGGAAAGGCATCATCACCCTCATCTACAAGCACAAGGGGGAAAGGGAGGAAATTAGAAATTGGCGACCCATTTCACTGTTGAATGTGGACTATAAGATTCTGTCCAAGGTCATCGCCAACCGGGTCAAATCCGCTCTGGAATTGGTGATTCACCCTGACCAGACCTGCTCTGTGCCAGGCAGGAAGATCTCTGACAGCCTGGCGCTGCTCAGGGATACGATTGCCTATGTACAGGACAGGGGTGTGGATACCTGCCTCATCAGCTTGGATCAGGAGAAGGCCTTTGACAGAATATCGCACACCTACATGGGGGATGTGCTCTCCAAAATGGGCTTTGGGGAGGGAATTTGAAATTGGATCCAACTGCTCTACACTAACATCAGTAGCGCAGTCTCAATCAATGGGTGGGAAACAGATAGCTTTCCGATTAAATCTGGAGTCAGGCAGGGCTGTCCTCTCTCGCCTGTCCTTTTCGTGTGCTGCATAGAACCCTTTGCCGAGTCCATCAGGAAGGATCCGGGCATAAGAGGAGTGACGATCCCAGGCAGTGGAGGCACTCAGGTAAAAGCCTCCCTGTACATGGACGACGTCGCCGTTTTCTGCTCGGATCCGCTGTCGGTGCGCAGACTGATGCACGTCTGCGACCAGTTCGAACTGGCCTCGGGAGCCAAGGTAAATCGTGGGAAGAGCGAGGCCATGTTCTTTGGGAACTGGGCTGACCGATCCTTTGTCCCCTTCACTGTCAGGGATGACGGCCTGAAGGTGCTGGGGATATGGTTCGGAGGGACCGGGGCATGCGTTAGAAACTGGAAGGAGCGAGTGGCTATGGTGAAAAGGAAACTGGGCATGTGGGAGCGACGCTCCCTCTCCATTGCGGGAAAGAACCTGGTCATCAGGTGTGAGGTACTCTCGCTGTTGCTGTACGTGGCGCAGGTCTGGCCCATTCCACACTCCTGCGCGATGGCGATCACTCGAGCCATCTTCCGCTTTATCTGGAGGTCGAAAATGGATCGTGTCTGCAGGGACGCGATGTACAAGCCTCTAGATAAAGGGGGAAAAAACGTGCCCAACATCGCCCTCATACTGATGGCCACCTTTGTGTGTGGCTGCATCAAGCGGTGCGTAGACCCTCAGTACGCAAACACCAAGTGTCACTACGTGCTGAGGTTCTACCTGTCCCCGGTGTTGCGAAGGATGGGTCTGGCCACGCTGCCGCGGAACGCTCCAAGTAGTTGGACCGTGCCGTACCACCTGTCCCTGGTGGAAAAATTTATGCAGAAAAACACCTTTGACCACAAGTCCATCAGGCAGTGGTCAGCACGTAACGTCCTAGAGGCCCTGAGGGAAAAGGAGAGGGTGGACCCTGTGGGATGGTTCCCCGAGCAGACTGTCAAAGTCATTTGGCAGAATGCCTCATCGCCAGAACTTTCCAACAAGCACCAAGACGTAGCTTGGCTGGTGGTGAGAAAGGCCCTCCCCGTCAGATCCTTCCTACACGCCAGGAGTCTCACCCCCTCTGCACGTTGCCCTCGAGGTGGCTGTGGTGGGGAAGAGACCGTTGTTCACCTCCTTGTGGATTGTGCCTTTGCAAAGAAAGTCTGGAGAGAGATGCAGTGGTTGCTGTCGAGGTTCATCCCGAGCAGTTCTGTGACACAGGACTCTGTGCTCTACGGGCTGTTCCCAGGGACACACACCGAGACAAACATCGACTGCAGCTGGAGGATCATCAACTCGGTGAAAGAGGCGCTTTGGTCTGCCCGAAACTTGTTGGTCTTCCAGCACAAAGAGTTGTCCCCGACCGATTGTTGCGGACTGGCACAATCCAAAGTCCAGGACTACGTGCTGAGGGACGCACTAAAGCTTGGGGCAGCTGCCGCAAAGGCGCAATGGGGAAGGGTCGCTGTCTAAGACCTTTCTACCACAGCGCACCGAGAGACTGGGAACTGTTTAGAGCCCCTCGGGCTGTACAGATCAAAATGAAAGGCTGTAAATCATTGTAATATTGTTTGTACTGATGCACCTGGTGATACATTTTGTAAAAGTTTAACCTGGATTGTACCCTTGTAATGTTGTTTTTGAAATGGTTTTGAATGTGATTGAAGATTTTTTATGAATAAAGTATATTTTTACAAAAAAAAAAAAAAAAAGCTCTGCGCAGACTGATCCACATCTGTGACCAGTTCGAACTGGCCTCGGGAGCCAAGGTAAATCGTGGGAAGAGCGAGGCCATGTTCTTTGGGAACTGGGCTGACCGATCCTTTGTCCCCTTCACTGTCAGGGCTGACGGCCTGAGGGTGCTGGGGATATGGTTCGGAGGGACCAGGGCATGCGTTAGAAACTGGAAGGAGCGAGATTCTATGGTGAAAAGGAAACTGGGCATGTGGGAGCGACGCTCCCTCTCCATTGTGGGTAAGAACCTGGTCATCAGGTGTGAGGCACTCTCGCTGTTGCTGTACGTGGCGCAGGTCTGGCCCATTCCACACTCCTGCATGGTGGCGATCACTCGAGCCATCTTCCGCTTTATCTGGAGGTCAAAAATGGATCGTGTCCGCAGGGACGTGATGTACAAGCCTCTAGATAAAGGGGGAAAAAACGTGCCCAACATCGCCCTCATACTGATGGCCACCTTTGTGTGTGGCTGCATCAGGCGGTGCGTAGACCCTCAGTACGCAAACACCAAGTGTCACTATGTGCTGAAGTTCTACCTGTCCTCGGTGTTGCGAAGGATGGGTCTGGCCACGCTGCCGCGGAACGCTCCAAGTAGTTGGACCGTGCCGTACCACCTGTCCCTCGTGGAAAAATTTATGCAGAAAAACACCTTTGACCACAAGTCCATCAGGCAGTGGTCAGCACGTAACGTCTTAGAGGCCCTGAGGGAAAAGGAGAGGGTGGATCCTGTGGGATGGTTCCCCGAGCAGACTGTCAAAGTCATTTGGCAGAATGCCTCATCGCCAGAACTTTCCAACAAGCACCAAGACGTGGCTTGGCTGGTGGTGAGAAAGGCCCTCCCCGTCAGATCCTTCCTACACGTCAGGAGTCTCACCCCCTCTGCACGTTGCCCTCGAGGTGGCTGTGGTGGGGAAGAGACCGTTGTTCACCTCCTTGTGGATTGTGCCTTTGCAAAGAAGGTCTGGAGAGAGATGCAGTGGTTGCTGTCGAGGTTCATCCCGAGCAGTTCTGTGACATAGGACTCTGTGCTCTACGGGCTGTTCCCAGGGACACACACCGAGACAAACATCAACTGCAGCTGGAGGATCATCAACTCGGTGAAAGACGCGCTTTGGTCCGCCCAAAACTTGTTGGTCTTCCAGCACAGAGTTGTCCCCGACCGAGTGTTGCGGACTGGCACAATCCAAAGTCCAGGACCACGTGCTGAGGGACGCACTAAAGCTTGGGGCAGCTGCCGCAAAGGCGCAATGGGGAAGGGTCGCTGTCTAAGACCTTTCTGCCACAGTGCACCGAGGGGCTGGGAACTGTTTAAATCCCCTCGGGCTGTACAGCTCAAAATGAAAGGCTGTAAATGATTGTAATATTGTTTGTACTGATGCACCTGGTGATACATTTTGTTAAAGTTGAACCTGAATGTACCCTTGTAATGGTGTTTTTGAAATGGTTTGGAATGTGGTTGAAGATATTTTATGAATAAAGTATATTTTTGCAAAAAAAAAAGCTCTACTACTGAAAAACCTGCAAAATAGTAGACTTCTAACATATTTCATCAGGTTCTTGTAAAGTTCAATTCTGTGTTGCTATTTACAATAAATGTAATGGTTTGAAGATAGTTTCTGTCTACATGTATAATATTTTTGAAAATACTAAGCTTTGACTTTGCAACTGAGAAACAGAATCAGACCTCCACTCACCGATAAGTTACGCATCTCCTCCCCACATACCACACCTCCCCACCCCCCACCGCCCCCGACACACACCCACCCATTCCATTCATAGCCAAACATTCAGCTTTGTGATTATTTACATAATGGAGCCGGGTCACTGGCTTCTACCATGAAGCACGACTAAAACATGGGTATAGTTTTGCGTTGAATGCCCGTTGCAACATGAGTCAGTCAAATAAGCCAAATTCTTTTCAACACGTTAATAATTTCCTCAGAAAGTCCATGGAAATTACTGCACAGGTCTTGACTAACAGGAACTATTCTTTTGGGTCCCTTCCATCAGCCTTTGAATTCTGGATAACTAGGCTTATCAGGAGACCCTGCAACCCACGTTCTAATGATGCAAATGCATCAGAGGATATATGGTCCTCTTTTGCATGTAGCTTAGCTGCAAACCAGCTACATCTGGGCGGATTCATCCAGCATTTATTGGAAACAACTTGACGGAAATGAGGAGGTGTGCAGAAAGACAGGGATAGCACAGATTGCATCGCCATTGAATTTTCCAGACCCGTCACTATCAGGTCCACCAAACAACTGCTAGGCAATCGAGGCTGTCTTACCTGGTAAATGTCTTTGAACTCTTCTTTAACAGCAAAAAAAAGCTGGATTTTATTCTCTTCAAGTTTTTGGGCCAAATGAGAAATGGATGGATGATTCTGTAAATAAAAAACATTTCAGAATTTGCATGTGAGCAAAGTACAAAAAATCCAAAATGCACACCACTTATCATCGAAATTTTGCAACATAACCTCCTCAGACCAATTCCCAACTTAAACAACGTTTTGATTTCTACAACTAACATTTTACGATCATCTGTTATTCTATATCCCAACCTGACCGACTCAACACAGAAAACACAGCTCCAATGCATCACTGTCAGGGTTGCAACTTTGGTTGGACAATTCCTGAATGTTTGATATTATATATTATAACACATCATGTTTGATTGCATGGCACTTAATAATGGGACATTTGATTAAAGGATATTTGCCTACAGTTCAGAGGAGTTGTAATCACAGTGAGACCTGGACTGTGTATCAGCAACACTTTGAGAAATTCCATCAGCAATGCCTACGCTGCATCCTCCAGATTCAATGGGAGGACAATTGAACAAATGCTAATGTCCATCTTGAAGCCAGCTCCACAAGCATTCAGGCAAAACCCCTGCAAAATCAACTTTGATTGATAGGACACTGGTGGCCAAAAAGCATCTCCCCAGCTAGGTCTCAGCTCTAAGATGGCCAATGTCCCAGGGAGGGCAAAAAATTGCTTCAGAAACACTGGGCAGAATTTTCCCCCCATCGGGGGGGAAGTTTAGGAGCGGGCGCACGGAGGCGTGCCTCCGATCAGCACCCCTGATCAGGGGCGTGCCGCCATGTAACGTGGGTAGGCCAATTAAGGCCCGCCCTGCGTGACGTCCGCAAGGGAGCGCTGCGCTCCCTGTGTGGGCGGTGGATTCCCTGAGCCAAGAGAGCGCTCTTTCGTGCATGCGCGTGAAAGAGTGCACTTGTCTCCCTGAGGCTAAGTGCTGCCTCAGGGAGATCGGCGCTACAATAAAACATCTGAAAAATAGAGAAAAAAAAATTCCCTGACATGTCCCCTCATGTGACACTGTCACATGAGTTGGGACATGTCCATCACTTTTAAATACTCTTTAATTACATTTTTTTAAACCTACATGAAACCTCATCCTGACCATGAATGAGGTTTCATGCTTTTTCTAATGCCCGCCGGTGCTCCTGGCCTGCCCGCCAACATTAAAGTTGGACATGCAGGTCCATTAATTAGTTTAACGATTTTGTCAATGGCCTCAACTGGCCATTGACAAGTTGGTGGGCGCACAGCTGATTCTGCTGAGCCCCCGCCTACCTGAAAATTGGAATGGGGCAGGGTGATGTCGGGAGTTCTGCCCAATGTCATCTTGCATCATTTTAAGCGTCGGTGAGTGGGCCCCACCTCCCCCCCCCCCCCTCCCCCCGCTCGCCGACCAGAAAAGCTAGGCCATGGTAAAGCTCTCCTTGAAGCACGGCAGCATTGACATTAATGACTGGGAAGAGATTGCTGCCAATTTTTCAAATGGTGACAACTTGTCTGTCAAGCTACATAATGCTTTGAGTCACAACGTCTTAATGTTGCAGCAGAGCAGTGGCAGGGAAGGAAAGAAAAGGAAGCAAATCCTGCACTCCGGTTCCCACTACCTTGTTGTTCATCCTGTCTCCTGTACCCAAAGATCTGTGGGTCAAGAATCAGTCTGTTCAGTCACATGAAGACCCATGGCAGAAACTCGCAACCCTGAGTAAACATTATCCTCAAATTGAGGGACAGTCAGCGATGACATTCTATAGCCAGAAATTCAATAATAGCTTCTTATGGTTCATGGTCTTAAATGCACATAGGTGACCAGAAATAACTAGAAATGGATTGGAAATCACCACCAAGTCACCAGCCATCCTGACTTCGGAGGAGGTGATGGCGTAGTGGTATTGTCGCTGGACTAGTAATCCAGAGACCCAGGGTAATGCTCTGGGGACCTGGGTCCGAATCCTGCCATGGCAGATGGTGGAATTTGAATTCAATAAAACAAAATCTGGAATTGTATGTCTGATGATGACCATGAAACCATTGTCGACTGTTGTAAAAACCCATCTGGTTCACTAATGTCCTTTAGGGAAGTAAATCTGCTGTCCTTACCTGGTCTGGCCTACATGTGACTCCAGACCCACAACAATGTGGTTGACTCTAAAATGCCCTGTGAACTAGGGCAGTTAGGGATGGGTAATAAATGCTGACCTAGCCAGTGACACCTGCATCCCATGAATGAATAAAAAAAAAATCACCATTTCATTATTGTTTCTGGATCAATCCAGTGTTCCCTTCCTAACACTACTGCAGAAGCACCACAAGGGCTTGCAGTGGTTCAAGGACATGGCCCAGATTCCCCTTCTTAGGGCAACTACTGATAGGCAATAAATCTGGGTTGCCGGTGTTGCCACCTCACAAGTACAAACAATAACACAATACTACTAAATCAGTGATAGACTCATTTGCTGTGCTACGCACTAATATCCAATATATGTAGCAGTACTTGAATCACAGCAATCCCTACTATGTTCAGACTAAGGGTGTAGGAGACAACGGAAAATATTTCGAATACTGTATAACCCAAATTGAAACCTTTATACATAGATTTTCAAGAACAGCAAACAAGTTTTCTTTCCCTTAAAAGAGCTATATTATCTATCCAATGTGCATTTGATAATTTCAAAAGCAAGCTTACATGGTGATGGCTGGTTGTATAGGCACCTTGACTATCGATGTGACATTTACCATCATTTGGCAGCATACTGATGAGCTTGCCATCTCTAGCAAAGCGAAGTCCTGTGTTACTGTAGTAGACAAGCAGTCGACTGACATTTCGCCAACCGATTATATCCTGTAAGGTAAAGCAGATTTAAATAAGCTAAATGTGTACACTCATTTTGAAGAACAGTTTTACTTTGAGCAATGAGGAAAAGAAAAAGGATATAGAGACAAACTTGGACAGTGAATGTTAGAGATCTATACTACGCTTTAGAGAAAAGCGTTGTATGAAGTTCAGTGTGGAGAAATGTGAAGTGATTCATTTTGGTAGCAAGGCCATGCAGAGACAATATAAAATAAAGGGTACAATTCTAAAGAGGGTACAGGAGCAGAGGGACCTGGGTATATATGTACATAAGTCATTGAAAGTGGCAGGACAGGTTAAGAGAGCAGTTAATAAAGCATAAAGCATATGGCATCCTAGGCTTTATTAAAAGGGGCTTAGAGTACCAAAGCAAGGAGGTTATGTTGAATTTGTACAAAACACTAGTTCAGCCTCAGCTGAAGACACAATAAGCTGAAAAAATAGAAGCTCCCCTTTTCCCACATTTGCTATCAATTCAAAAGGCAAGCTTCCTTATCTCTTTCTATTTTTAGCTTGTCAGATTGAAACAAAAGATCCTTGTCTTGTCTTGACCAATTCAACATCTGTCAAATGGCTAAAATACAAGCTACAATATAAAAACAAATGCCTCTTTCATGTATGGTGGTGTAGTGATTATGGTACCGAACTTAATACCTTAGAGACCTTGAGTTCAAATGTTACCATGGTAGATTTAAAATTGAATTCAGTAGATCTAGTGATATATCAAGGGCTGGGGTGGCATTCTTTCTTCTTCCATACCTAGGGTAACTTTCTAAACATATATATTAGGTACAGTTTTTTTTTTGTTTCTATTGGTGGTGCACTTCCGCACATTGCCTTATATTTTTCTTTGGTGCACACAACGAACTTCATTCCGCACATGGATGGAAAAAATTAGAGGGAACATTGCTCAAGACTCATAAACTGCAATTACAAACAGCTGACTGGCCTCCATTCACACTGCACTTATTTGAAAAGATTTCTCTCCTTCTGACCTGCAAACCCCAGGCAAATGAGAAACAGACAGAAAACGCTTAAAACATGAGCAGCAGAGGCATCAGTGTTAATCAAAGAGACACTTAGGGACAGAACTGTTGCAATATTGCAACATATTGAAGGGTGACAAAGCTAAAAAAAAACAAACAGCAGACAGTTTCATTAAAACTTGTCTCAAAGAGTCTAACAACTGTCTCCAAGCCAAGATCCTTCATGTCTTAAAACCAGATTGTGCAATTAAATGGGATCTTACGTAGCCCTTAAACAAAGGTTAAAGACAAAATAAAAACACATCTACACTGTGTAGTCATGATCACAATACAGAGACGGGAATGGAGAAAGCTGAGCTCGTTAAGCATAATTCCTATAGCATTCATGCTTGAGCAAACTGCCAAATATTTGACAGCTGCCAGGATGAGGCAGTTGATCAAAACCGAATGAGAATTGTTCCAACCACAAGGCACAGCTGATACAGGCCTCAGGGCAGATGTTGGATCAGAAGGCAACATAGGGGCCTTGGCCCCCTCACCACTGTTTCAAAACTCCAGCTCAAGCTAAGGAGTATGGGATAACATACATTCATCAGTTTATTAAGATTCTTGGGAACATTCTTAGAGACAGCTATCACTGACCACCTTCAAGACTGCCTCAAGCACATTAGCTTTTTCAACTCAGGTTAAATGAAGTGACATCATGCTTCAACCGTCAGAGCAGATTCTATGCAGCTTCAATAAAATAATTGCCCACTTACTCTCCTGTTGGATATCAAAAAGCTTTTGATAATGAATGGGACAATAGTCCACAAAATGCCATTTTCCAGTTTGACATCCCCAATAACTTGACCCAACCAGAGTATAACTTTCCTGACAGTGTACAAAATGTGAACGTTGATTCTTTACTCCTTTCTTCTGGTGTTAACAACCTCAAAATAGGGTCAATGATCTTATAGTCATGTTCACACCAGAGGTGTGACCAGCAACATTTAAATGGGCTCTACATCTGGATGTCCAAAGCACCCATCTGATTCAGACAATACAAGAATTGGGGCTCTATGATCTAAAGAGGACCCTAATTGCCATTTTAGGTGTATGTGTTTGTCCTCCATGGTTGAAGATGACCACGAGATCAACTAGAATTCATTGAGTTAAGTTTCAGTTGCAATATGTTCGAAGATAGCAGAAGAGGTCACTGTGACTCTAGATTTGCAAAGCTCACGTTTCTTGTTGATCAATGGAACTTTGTTCTGTTCCTGATGAAACTGCACCATATGGAGTGATCGTGAGCAAGATTCTCCTGTGTCTCGGGGTGATGTTGAAACTCTTCAGTGAGACCTTCAGAGTGTCCTTGAAGGGCTTTTTCTGGCTTCTCTGTGAATGTTTCCCTTCAATCAGCTCACAGTAGAACAGCTTTACTGGCAAGTGCTGATCAGGCATTCTGGCAACATGTCCTGAGCTCTCTACAGCAGAGTTTGGGTGCTAGGCATATCAGTAGGAACCTCATCCTTTAGTTATGAACTGGTTGAAGCCCATGTAGTGCAGGCTTCAACCAGTTCCACAGGCAATGAAGAAGAGGCCTAGCAAAGGTATAAGTTGAATTATTTTTTTATGTAGGCCCCATGAGAGTTAAAAAGCCCCCCTGTGTTCCAGCTGCAAAGCCAACTCACAGTTCCAGCTCAAAAAATAAAGGAAATGCGTCTACTTGGAAGCCCTGAGGCAGATGTACAGGAACCCATTAGCCCAAATTAATGTACTCAAGACAAAATATAGCTTTTGCCAGCAAGGCAAATAGCTACATCAAAAGCGTGTGAGAAGAGCAGCTGGGCCTTTAACAGTGAGAGTGTGAGCGGAGAGCAGCCTTTAACAGTGAGAGTGAGAGGAGTGTGACCTTTAATAGTGAGAGAAGGCGAGAGGAGAGTGGCCTTTAACAGTGAGAGAGTGAGAGGAGCAGCGGGGCCATTAACAGTGAAAGAGTGAGAGGAGTGTGGGCTTTAATAGTGAGAAAGTGAGAGAAGAGCGGCCTTTAACAGTGAGAGTGAGAGAAGTGTGGCCTTTAACAGTGAGAAAGTGAGAGGAGTGTGGCCTTTAATAGAGAAAGAGTGCGAGAGAGTTGTGGTCTTTAACAATGAGAGAGCAAAAGGAGTGTGACCTTTAACAGTCAGAGTGCGAAAGGAGTGTGGCCTTTAACAGTGAGAGAGTGCGAGAGGAGTGTGGCCTTTAACAGTGAGAGCATTTGAAAAGAGTGAGAGACCATTAAAGAGCGCGAGAGGGAAAAGAGCGCGGAGAGCAGCTGATTGGTGAGTATCTAAAGTAAAACTAAGGTCTTTAGTTTGTGTTTAGATCTCTAGTCATTTTTTCTCTTTTTTTTGTAGATAGCTTGTTAAGTATAAGATCGATTCTGGTGTGTATAAAAAATAATCATAATAAAGTGTAAAGAGCGGGGACACTAGAGTAATTAATTAATAATTTGAGTAAAATACGATAGCGATGGCAGGATGGGTGATGTGTTGCTGCTGCAATATGCAGGAGCTGCTGAACACTGAGGTGATCCAGAGTGAATACATCTGTACCAGGTGTTTGCTATTCGAGGAGCTTTGGATCTGAGTTGAGGAGCTGGAGTCCAAGCTGCAGACATTGCGCCACATCAAGAGGGGGAAAGTTACCTGGACTCTTTGCTCCAGGAGGCAGTCACACCCCTCAGATTAGGTCATTCAAATTTGGTCTGTGATCAGGGACAGGAGGGTGTGACTGCAAGTGAGGCAGGTACGGGGGCTGAGGGGGTAGCACTCAAGGAGCCTCGGCCCCTGCAACTGTCCAACAGCTACGAGGTTCTTGCAAGCTGTATGCATGAGACCGGGGACTGCAGGGAGGATGAACAAACTGACCATGGCACCGTGGTACAGGGAGCCATTCAAGTGGGAGGAGGAAATGGGAACATAGTAGTGGTAGGGGACAGTATAATTAGGGGGATAGGTACTGTTCTCTGCAGCCATAGAACCATAGAAAAGTTATAGCACAGAAGGAGGCCATTCAGCCCATCTTGTCCATGGCAGCCCCAGGACACCCAAGTGCCTTTCTAATCCCACCCTCCTGCACCCGGCCCATAACCCTGCAGCTTACAGCACTTAAGGTGCAGATCCAGGTACTTTTTAAAAGAGTTTAGAGTTTCTGCCTCTACCACCAACTAGGGTAGCAAATTCCAGACACCCATTACCCTCTGCGTAAAAAATTCTTCCTCATGTCCCCCCTACACCTTCTGCCACTTATCTTGAATCTATGTCCCCTGGTTCTAGAATTCTCCATCAAGGGAAACAATTTTATCCTGTCCACTCTATCTATTCCCCTCATGAGCCGTGAGCGTGAGTCCCAAAGGCTGTGTTGCCTGCCCGGTGCCAGGGTTAAGGACATCTCCTCAGGGCTGGAGAGGCACTTGGAGTGGGAGGGGAGGGATCCAGTTGTCGTTGTCCACGTTGGTACCAACGATACTGATAGGGCCAGAAAGGAGGCTCTGCTGAAAGAATTTGAACAGGTAGGAGCTAAATTAAAAAGCAGAACCTCCAAGGTAATAATCTTAGGATTACTACCTGAGTCATAGGCAAACTGGCATAGGGTAAATAAAGTCAAGGAGTTAAATGCGTGGCTCAAAGATTGGTGTGGGAGGAATGGGTTTCAGTTCATGGGGCACTGGCATCAGTGCTGGGGTAGAAGGGAGCTGTTCCGGTGGGACGCGCCTCACTTGAATCGTGCTGGGATCAGTGTCCTGGCGAATCTAATAGGGCTGTAGAGGGGGCTTTAAACTAAATAGCCTAGGATGGGTGTGGGGTGAAGGTTCTGGAAAGGGGATACGTCAGCTTACAAAACAAAAGGATATGGCAGCCTTGCAAGGCAGCTATCTAGGAAATGATACCGAGAGTGTGAAGAACCCATATGGGTGGGGTAAGAAAAATCAAGGGGAAGAAGACATTGGTAGGAGTAGTCTATAGGCCGGCGAACAGTAGCTATACTGTAGGACAGAGAATAAATCAAGAGATAATAGGGGCATGTAAAAAAGGCAGTACACTAATCATGGGTGACTTCAATCTTCATAGAGATTGCGAAAATCAAATTGGCAGAGGTAGCTATGAGCAAGAATTCATAGTGTGTATTTGGGACAGTTTCCTAGAACAATATGTTGTGGATTCAACCAGGGATCAGGCTATTTTGGATCTGGTAATGTGTAATGAGGAAGCTTTAATAAATGATCTCAGAGTAAAAGATACCCTAGTGACCATAATATGGTAGAATTTAGCATTCAGTTTGAGAGTGAGAAACGCAAACTGGAGGAACAGCACCTCATCTTCCGAATAGGCACTTTACAGCCTTCCGGACTGAATATTGAGTTCAACAACTTTAGATCATGAACTCTCTCTTCTATCCCCACCCCCTTTCCGATTTTCCCCCTCCTTTTTGTTTTTTCCAATAATTTATATAGATTTTTCTTTTCCCACCTATTTCCATTATTTTTAAATGTATTTCCATCCATTGTTTTATCTCTACCTTTTAGCCTTTTTCAATTCCTCCCCCCCACCCCACCCCCACTAGGGCTATCTCTACCTTGCTTGTCCTGCTTTCTACCCTTAATTAGCACATTCCTTAGATAATATCACCACCTTCAACACCTCTTTGTCCTTTTGTCTGTGACATCTTTTGGTTATCTCCACCTATCACTGGCCCTCTATCCAGCTCTACCACACCCCCCCCCCCGCCCCACACCCCTAAACCAGCTTATATTTCACCCCTTCTCTATTTTTAATTAGTTCTGTTGAAGAGTCATGCGGACTCGAAATGTCAACTGTGCTCCTCTCCACCGATGCTGCCAGACCTGCTGAGTTTTTCCAGGTATTTTTGTTTTGGGTCAGAAACAACTGTGCTGAACTTAAATAAGGGTAATTACAAAAGAATGAGGGCACAGTTGGCTGGAGTGGACTGGGATAAGATTTTAGCAGAAAAAACGGTTGATGAACAATGGCAGACATTTAAGAAAATAGTTCGTGACTCACAACAAAGATATATCCCAGTGAGGAAGAAAGATTCAAGGAAGGGGATAAATGAACCATGGTTAAACAAGGAAGTTAAGGATAGTATCAAATCAAAAGAAAAAACATACAATGTGGCAAAGATTAGTGGTAAGCCAGAGGATTGGGAAAGTTTTAAAAACCAACAAAGGATGACCAAAATAAAAAATAAAGAGAGAGAAAATAAACTTTGAGGGTAAACTAGCAAGTAATATAAAATCGGGCAGTAAGGGCTTCTTTAAACAAATAAGAAGGAAGAGAGAGACCAAAATGAACATAGGCCCCTATACAGAATGAGGCTGGGGAAATAATAATGGGGAACCAGGAAATGGCAGAGGTGTTGAATAAATACTTTGCATCAGTCTTCATGGTAGAAGACACGAATAGCATTACAATACTAAATAATCAAGGGGCAAAAAGTGAGGAGGAAACAAATACAATAACCATAACTACAGAAAAAGTACGTAAGGCTAATTAATAAGATTAGAGCACATGGTGTTGGGGGTGGTATGTTAGCACGGGTAGAGGATTGACTAACTAATAGAAGACAGAGAGTTGGGATAAGGGGATCATTTCCAGGATGGCAACCTGTAACTAGTGGAGTGTCACAGGCATCAGTGCTGGGGCCTCAATTAATTACAATATATATCAATGACTTAGATGAGGGGAGTGAATGTACTATTGCTAAATTTGTAGATGATACAAAAATAGGTGGGAAGGCAAGTGGTGAGGATGACGCAAAGAGTCTACAGAGGGATATAGACAAGTTAAGTGAGTGGGCAAAAAAGTGGCAGATATAATGAGGAGCTGAATATTATTTAAATGGAGAAAGACTGCAGAAGGCTGCAGCACAGAGGGATTTGGGATTCCTTGTGCATGAATCCCAAGAAGCTAACATACAAGTTCAACAGGTAATAGGGAAGGCAAGTAGAATGTTGGCCTTTATTTCAAAGGGAATGGAGTATAAAAATAGGGAAGTCTTGCTAAAACTATACAAGGCACTAGTTAGACCACGCTTAGAATACTGTGAACAGTTTTGATCCCCTTATCTAAGGAAAGATATACTGGCATCGGAGGCAGTCCAGAGAAGGTTCACCAGCTTAATTCCGGGTATGGAGGGATTTTCTTATGAGGAGAGGTTGAGCAGGTTGGGCCTGTACTCTTTGGAGTTTAGAAGAATGAGAGGCAACCTTATTGAAACATATAGGATTCTTAGAGAGCTTGACAGGGTAGATGCTGAGGGAGAGGGTAGACTTGTGGGAGAGTCTAGGACCAAAGGGCATAATCTCAGAGTAAGGGATCTCTCATTTAAAACAAAGATGAGGAGGAATTTCTTCTCTCAGAGAGTAATCAATCTGTGGAATTCTTTACCACAGAGGGCTGTAGAGGCTGGGCCATTAGGTATATTCAAGGTGGAGATAGACAGATTTTTAATCAGTAACGGAATCAAGGGTTATGGGGAAAAGGCAGGAAAGTGGAGTTGAGGATTATCAGATTAGTCATGATCTCATTGAATGACGGAGCAGACTTGATGGGCCGAATGGCCTACTTCTGCTCCTATGTCTTATGGTCTTACGGTCTTATATCCCAGAGGATTGTGAGGCTAGTGGAGGTTACAAAGTTAGGGAGGGACGAGGCTGGTAGAGACATTTGAAAACAAGATTGAGAACTTTAAAATCAAGGCTTCGCTGCCGAGGTCAAGGTCAGAAGGGTGATAAGGGATTGGGATTTGGTGTGAGATAGCCAGCGTTTGCAGTACTTTGCTTCCAAGACCTTGATTGCTATTGTTATGAGGATGTGCTTTATAAAGATACAGTTTCTAATTTTTCTTTGTCTGGCTGGATTTTAAAAAACTGGAACACTCAAAGAGACAAGGATGAAACTGCCCACACTGTTTTAACACATGCAGGCCTAAACTTTTCGGATAGTGAGGTCTCACTTCCCACTATCCAAAGAGTTGGCAGGGAACCCATCCTCGTTGACTCCAAGTGCCCCACAGCCATTTCACGCTCAAATGCGCGTTAAGTAGCTGCAGGAGGACGTCGCACCTTAGAGAGCTGGCGGCCAATCTGATTGGTCGGCAGCTCTCCAGTCCCTTCAGCGACAGCGCTGCAGTGGGCAGAAGAAATGCAGGAGGACATCGGAGGATACGTTTGGGCACCGGAGGCCCAGGTAAGTACAAGGGGTCCTAGGACGGGGAGGGTAGTGACGGCTTGGGGGATGAGAAGGGGGTGAAGAGGGTTTTGGGGGAGAGGCCTATCCTCTTACTCTGCCACCTCTACTGCTATGTGTGGGCCCAGACGAATGTGTATGACATTCAAATGGTGGTTGCAATTTACCTAGTTTTATTTTAGTTTGGGAAATAGTTGCAATAAACATATCTTGTTCTTTGTATAACCTAAGAAAACCTGTCTGACTAAATTGTTACAGCCTAAAAGTGTAAACAGTGGGACTCTTACAGAATTGGCCAAGCACATACTCTCTAAATTCATTTTAAAAACCCTGTTATGGTCAAACGTGAAGTTTGAGAATAGGGGGGTCACTTCATCCCCTCCTCACGTGGTCATAACACCATCTTCAGTGGGAACTGGTTTGGATGGTGTGCCTTGCACGCTGTGACTAATTTCATGGGCAATGGAGCCAAAGAGGCCCAGACAAGATAAGCTTGGGATTGCTTTGTGGGGTTCCCACATAAATAACCCAGGCTCTGCCACTCCGAGATTCACACCTTAAGCAATTACAGTCTGCTTATCTTGCTGTCAGCTGAAGGGGCCCAACCTTTGAAGGCCTTTGGCCAATAAGCTACACTGGGACTCTGCAGCTCGCAGTCCTGATGTTAATGAGGCCAATGCCTCAAAATCACAGACACATCCTCGCCGCAGAAGAGAAGTGATCAGCCAGCAGGGCCCTAAGGTGTGTGGGCAGTCAGCTAGTGCACTCCGCAGATATGGGTGGCCAGCCAGTGGTGCAGGTGCTCAGCTGGCACTCTCCACAGTTACGGGTAGTTGGTTAGCACACTCCATGGAGACAGGAGATCAGATGGCACACTCTGCCGGCACAGGTAAGCACCATTGGTTACGGGACATTAGTCGGTGTGCACTGTGCATTAGGGAGATCAGCTATCATGCTCAGCGTACCGGTAGCCAACAAGTCGAATCCAACTTCTTTCTGCAGAAAAATCTGAATTGTGCATTTACCTTTTTTGCATCCAAGCTTGAGTTCATGTTGTTTTGTTTTTGAATCTGGACATTGAATATTGGGTATCTCTCAGTGATTAAGATTATTGGTTCCTTTTAGCATGTAACTTTTTCTATAATTTGCCATTTACAAATATAACCTTTGACCTAAAATCTTACAGGTCCAGTTGTTTTTAACTTTTTGGTAAAGGGTACATCATTATTATAGCTCGTTCTATTGTTCTGCCCATTTAAGACATTAAGGGAGTTACCACAGTATAGTGGGAGAGGCTGCTCAGAAGGCACATCACTGGCATGCAGTCTGTGACTAAAATAGACTGTGTACCCATGTTTTCCAAGTTGCACTGCCTGACCAGCCAGGCTTCTGACTGAAAGCACAGGTCACAGAAACACCCACATTTAGGTTGAAAAGGTACCAACTACTGCACTGACATTATAAACGTTGAAGTGTTCCCACTCACCCCACAGACAGCAGCCTGCATTATAGCATCAGCACCATCCTCTGAAGAATTCAGGCTTGCAGCAATAGTCTGCTTACGCAGCAGTTTGTTGAACATAGCTCCATCAGAGCTCAATGGTAGAACATTTTTGAAGCTAAATTGACTCGTGCATGTTTCGGCAGCTGTACAAGGATTTTTCTGCAGGATACCGAACCCTAAAAGGAAACGTATTTACAGGTGAGGAAATGTTATGAGAGCTAAGCTTAACAAAGTAGAGAAGAATAATTTGAAGGGTATGGAATGAGAAAATGTTGTTCAGACCATAAAGTTCAATCCCCTGCATGTTTTACAATGAATTTAGAGGTGTGACATTCAACTCACTTTGTCATAAATCAATTCTCCATAAACACTGTAGGGAAAAAAAAATCTTGTTTTATCCTCATGATTTCAATGTGGTAGAGTATGTTCTTTATATAATTTCAAGGATCTGGATCGTAAAAAGAAAGCTTAAGGCTATTCTTACCAATCCTGAAATCAGATGTTATCTTCTGCATTTCCTCCTTCAATTCAATTCCCAACTTCTTCATGTTTTCCAAACCATCCTGCACAGAAAGGGAGAGGTCCACAAGATAGTAGAGATCAATGGGATTGTCCTTAGCTCTCTGAAAATGCAGTGAGAAAGTTTGGGGTTCACCTGACAAGAAACAAAAATGTTAATGTTAGAAATTCATAGATATGAAACATACAAGTGCAGTTAGGAAGGCTAATGGTATGTTGGCCTTCATTGCGAGAGGACTTGAGTATAGGAGCAAGGATGTCTTACTGCAGCTGTACAGGGCCTTGGTGAGAGCACACCTGGAGTATTGTGTGCAGTTTTGGTTTCTTTACCTACTAAAAGATATACTCGCCATAGAGGGAGTTGCAGCGAAGGTTCACCAGACTGATTCGTGGGATGGCAGGATTGTCATATGTGGAGGGCTTGGGTGAACTAGGCCTATATTCACTAGAGTTTAGGAGAATGAGAGGAGATCTCATTGAAACGTATAAAATTCTGACAGGGATGGGCAGACTGGATGCAGGGATGATGTTTCCTCTGGCCGGAGGGTCTAGAACAAGGCGTCATAGTCTCAGGATACAGGGTAGACCATTTAGGACTGAGAAGAGGAGAAACTTCTTCACTTAGAGGGTGGTGAACCTGTGGAATTCTCTACCATAGAAGGCTGTGGAGGCCAAATCACTGAATATATTGGATATGGAAATAGATAGATTTCTAGGCTCTAAAAGTGTCAACGGGTATGCAGGAGTATGGCGTTGAGATAGAGGATCAACAACGATCAAATTGAACGGCAGAGCAGGCTCAAAGGGCTGAATGACCTACTCCTGCTCCTATTTTCTATGTTTCATCTACAAGATGTATTACAGCAACTCACCAGGTTTCTTCGACAGCACTTCCCACTCCCACGGCCTCTACCACCAAGAAGGACAAGAGCAGCAAGTGCATGGGAACATCAATACCTGCACGTTCCCCTCCATGTGACGAACCACCTTGATTTGGAACTAGATCACTGTTCCTTCACTGTCATTCAATCAAAATCCTGAAACTTTCTACCTAACAGCAATGTGGGAGCGCCTTCACTGCACAAGAATGCCGTTCATCACTACCTTTCCAAGAGCTATTAGGGATGAGCAATATATGCTGGCCTTACCCATATCCTGTGAATGAATAAAAATGAGCAAATTCACAAGATTAATAGTATTGATAGATTTCTTGAAGAGGTGGAATTCCTGGCAGAAGTCAGCTGCTAGACACCATTGGTAGCATTCTGGTTTCATAATCAGATGGTTGTGAATTCAAGCACCACTCTAGAGCTTGAGAAAATGATTTAAGCTGGCACTTCAGTGAAGTAAAGCGGGAATGAGGCATTTTCGGAGATGCCATCTTTCAGTTTGTAAAAAGCATTAAAGATTTATTTGAAGGAGAGCAATGGGGCCCTGGGCCAGGATTCGCCTCACAATCCCACCAAAAACGTGTTTGGATTGCAGCTCAGGATGATGGAAAATGCAGGCAGGTGGGCCTACCGCCAGCTCATCATCTTGAATATAATTTCCCACTTATTGCCAGGACTGCTGCTGAATACAAATAGCAATGATGGCACTGGGCCGATGTGCCTAGCACATTTCCCTCTCATTTATCACCACTTCGCAGGGCCACCAGAGGGAAGGAAGTGATAAACCTAAAAAAATGTTGCTATAGGCCCTGGGTCCATCCAGAAACCAGAGGGAGGGAATTGAAGGCATCCTAATGGTCTCCTCTCTCTCTATTTATCTTCTTGTATAGGTCTTGATGCCAACTGAGGGCTTCCAAGATACTAATCATCAGAGCATTTCCACCCTTTTCACTCTCTGACTGTCTTTCCTTGCACAAAAGCATCTTCCCTGCTGGTGGAAGGAATCCCACTGGAAGCCCACTATGCAGTGTTGAGGAATCTGTTTCATCGTGCATGCAGTGTTCAATAGTTTAATTGATCTGTGTTTGATTATGTTAGTCGATTTTCTGATCTATATAACTGTACTTGATTGCTTAAGCCTGTGGGTGGAGCTGGAGAGTTAAGTGACTGACACCACACAGAAAGTTCCAGAAAGGTCTAAGGCTCTGAGTTGAGACCATGTGTGCGTCCAGAAATCCTGAGTTCTGAGATATTTTAAAGTAATGTAAATAAACCTGCTGCAGATTTGGAGCTAGTGCCACCTCTGCATTGCTCCGAGATAAATCAGACATATAAGATATATGCAACCCAGTGAATGCATAACAAAAGTGTCAATGAGGATGGCTGAGGAAAGTTTAATTTTACCAACTCCAGAACCATTGCTTTCACCACTGGGAGATCTTCCCATGTTGTCGGAGCGATGAGTTTTAGGGTTCAAGACCTACTTGCTTGCTACGGGCCAAAGAAAAGTGTGATGATTAAATGATATACATTCTGTCAGAGATCTCAGGGAAATGATAAGCCCATTAAACAATATGCGGCAGTATTGCGGCAATTGGCTTCTAAATGTACATTTGGTATAATAACTAATGAACTAATTTGTAACCAATTAATTGAAAAGACTTCAATTTCACGAATTAGGAAATGGCTCCTCATAGAGGATGATGATTTAACCTTGGAAAAAGCCATAACCTTGATAGTCCAAATTGAATCTGTCATATTAGATTTGACGAGGTTACATAGCAACATACCCTTGGATTAAAGTCGCAGACACAGCCCGCTCAGCCAACTGAAGTGCAAGGGTTATGGACTAGGAGATCTCAGAAATCTCATCAACACATGCCCCATCGGGGTAAGATACCTTCAAAGCTGTGCCCAAATTGTGGAACTGTTCATTGAGTCACACACCATTTCCAGCTCAAGGGAAAAAGTGCAGCTCATGCTTTAAGTGGAACCATAATGCAAAAATGTGCAGGTCGTCGAAGAAGGTGACTTCATTGGTTTGCCACACAGAAGCGTCTCTTCCCGAGAGTGAGGTTTGACTATATATCAGCGCAAAGGGGAACTCGCCTTCCAAACAGCTTGATCAAGTGACTGCACATAAAATTATCCATAGCAAGGATAACATGGCAGATTCAATTTGGACTGCCAAGGTCATGACTTTTTACAAGGTTAAATCATTATCCTCCAAGAGGAGACATTCCCTAATTTGCGAAATTAAAGTCTTTTCAATTAATTGGTCACAAATTAGTTCATTAGTTATTGTGCCGAATTTACGTGTAGAAGACAAGTACAACAACGCTGCCAGGTATTATTTAATAGGTTCACCATTTCCGTGGGATCTTTGACAGAATGTATGTTGTTCAATCATCACACTTTTCTTTGGCCCCATAGTGAGGACAAACCCTGCAAATTTAAACATTCCAGAGAAGGATTTGCTCACAGAACTGTGTACAAGAACTACAAAAAGACACACTTGAAAGAGGGACCATTTCAGCGTGAGGAGTGTAAGACTTTGTTTTGGACTCCCTTCTCCCTGCAGAGACATCTACTGATACACAACAGTGAACAAACTTTCAAATGTGATCTATGTGACAAGCCTTTGTGACTTACTCTGGGCTTAAGAGTCATAAAAAGACACACACTGGAGAGAAGGAGAAGGTTTGTCCATACTGTGGCCAGAAATTTCCCAGCAATGGAACACTACATGTACACATTTGAAATAACACAGGTTAGCACCCCTACTAGCCATGACAAAATCTTCAGCAAGAATTACAGATTAAACATGCATATTAGAATGCACATACAGGAAAAACCTTACCAGTGTTCAGAATATAACAAGGGTTTAGTCAGAAGAGGGACCTAGATGAAATTGATCATCCACTTAATCAAGTTGATCACACAGAACCACAACATCATCTGATAGTTGCTAGATTATAGCCTTAGTCACAGATTAAAGAGGCCTCCGTATCTCAAAGACTATTTCTGTACTTAGAGTTCAGCTTGTGTGTTTTCTCTAAGAAATGGTCTGATCTATATATGTTTGTTGTTTAGAATGCTCAGTTCAAACAAAGTCTTTAGTTAAAAGAGGGGAAAGATGTCATGTTCAATAGTTTGATTGATCTGTGTTTGAATATATTAGTTGGTTCCCTGATCTATGTAACTGTACTTGATTGCTTAAGCCTGTTGAGGGCACTAGGGAGCTAAGTGACTGACATAATGCAGAAAGTTCTAGAAAGATCTGAGGTTCTGAGCTTAAACCATGTGTGTGTCTGGAAATCCAATGAGTTCTGATATATTTTAAGTAATGCAAATAAACCTGCTGTAGATTTGGAACTAGTATAACCTCTGCATTGCTCTGAGATAGATCAGACATCAGATAATCAACAAACAAGCGAATTCACAACCGTACAATGCTAGTAAAATAGGGTTATCAATGTTATGCTTTAATGACTGACAAGCTAAATACAAGTCAATCTACATCATAGGAAATCCAGTACATTTCATGTATCCTGGACCATGTTGAATGGGGGTGGACATGGCTGATGTTAAAATTTGAAGTTTATAAGTTTGGTATGTTTTGTGACCGTCTCTTTAATTTAGGGTAAAATGGAGGAATAAAGGGGGTCATGTGGCTTGTTCTGAATTCTTCCCAGCAACAAGCTTGGGTGGCTCGATTTCTAAAGGCTAAAGGATGGGGTCAGATTTTTTTTTACTGGGAAGGAGCTGCACCTGTAGACAATGGTAAGAGCTTTAATTGTGGAATTTTAAATCTTCATATAGATTGGGTGAATTAAATTGGCAACAGTAGGCTGGAGGCTGAGATCATAGAGTTCATATTCAGGGTAGTTTCTTTGAAGAGGCGATGGCGTAGTGGTATTATTGTTCATCTAATAATCCAGAAACCCAATGTAATGTTCTGGGGACCTGGGTGTGAAACCTGCCATGGCAAATGACAAAATTTAAACTCAATAAAAATTTGGAATTAAAGTTTAATGATGACCATGAAATGATTGTTGTAAAAAACCCATCTGGTTCACTAATGTCCTTTACAGAAGGAAATCTGTCATCCTTACCTGGCCTGGGCTACATGTGACTCCAGACCCACAGCAATGTGGTTGGCTTTTAAAAGTCACCAGAAATTCTAAAAAGAATGAAGCCAGATAGATCACCCTGCATCGACCTAGGCACCGGAAATGATGATGGTAAATTCGGCCCTGTAGATCCTGCAAAGTCCTCCCTACTTTTGGCTAGTGCCAAAATTGGGAGAGCTGTCTCACAGACTAGTCAAGCAACAGCCTGACATAGTAATCCTCATGGAATCATATCTTACAGATAATGTCCCAGACAGCACCATCACCATCACTGGGTATCTCCTGTCCCAGCAGCAGGACAGACCCAGCAGAGGTGGCGGCACAGTGGTATACATTCAGGTCAGAGTTGCCCTGGGAGTCCTCAACATCGACTCCAGAACTCATGAAGTCTCATGGCATCAGGTCAAACGTGGGAAAGGAAACCTCCTGCTGATTACCATGTACCGCCCTCCCTCAGCTGATGAATCAGTGCTCCTCCATGGTTGAACACTACTTGGAGGAAGCAGTGAGGTTGGCAAGGGCACAGAATATACTCTGGTTGGTGGACTTCAATGTCCATCACTAAGAGTGGCTTGGTAGCACCACTACTGACCAAGCTGGCTGTGTCCTAAATGACATAGCTGCTAGACTTGGTCTGTGCAGGTGGTGAGGGAACCAACAAGGGGGAAAAACATACTTGACCTCATCCTCACCAACCTGCCTGCCGCAGATGCATCTGTCAATGACCCTATCGGTAGGAGTGGCCACCGCACAGTCGTTGTGGAGACAAAGTCCCATCTTCACATTGACGACACCCTCCATCGTGTTGTGTGGCACTACCACTGTGCTAAATGGGGTAGATTTGAAACAGATCTAGCAACTCAACACTGGCATCCATGAGGCGCTGTGGGCCATCAGCAGCAGCAGAATTGTACTCAAACACAATCTGTAACCTCATGGCCCGGCATATCCCTCACTCTACCATCACCATCAACCCTGGCTCAATGATGAATACACGAGGGCATGTCAGGAGCAGCACAGGCATACCTAAAAAAAAAGAGGTGTCAACCTGTGAAGCTATATCACAGGACTACTTGTGTGCCAAACAGCATAAACAGCAAAACACAGAGCTAAGCGTTCCTACAAACAACGGATCATCCTAAACTCTGCAGTCCTGCCACATCCAGTCATGAATGGTGGTGGACAATTAAACAACTCACTGGAGAAGGAGGCTCCAGAAATATCCCCATCCTCAATGATGAAGCAGCCCAGCACATCAGTGCAAAAAATGAGGCATTTGCTACAATCTTCAGCCAGAAGTGCCGAGTGGATGATCGATCTTGGGCTCCTCCGGAGGTCCCCAGCATCACAGATGCCAGTCTTCAGCCAATTCAATTCACTCCACGTGATATCAAGAAATGGCTGAAGGCACTGGATACTGCAAAGGCTATGGGCCCTGACAATATTCCAGCAATAGTACTGAAGACTTGTGCTCCAGAACTTGCCGCACTCTTAGCCAAGCTGTTCTAGTACAGCTACAACACTGGCATCTTCCCAGCGATGTGGAAACTTGCCCAGGTATGTCCTGTACACAGAAAGCAGGACAAATCCAACCAGGTCAATTACTGCCTCATCAATCTACTCTCCATCATCAGAAAAGTAATGCAAGGGGTCATCAACAGTGCTATCAAGCGGCACGTGTTTAGCAGTAACCTGCTCACTGACACCCAGTTTGGGTTCTGCCAGGGCCAGTCAGCTCCTGACCTCATTACAGCCTTTTTTCAAACATGAACAAAAGTGCTGAACTCCCGAGGCGAGGTGAGAGTGACTGCCCTTGACGTCAAGATAGTATTTGACAGAGTGTGACATCAAGGAGCTCGAACAAAACTGAAGCTAATGGGAATCAGGAGGAAAACTCATACCTAGCACAAAGGAAGATGGTTGTAGTTATTGGAGGACAGTCACCTCAGCTCCAGGACATCACTGCAGGAGCTCCTCAGGTTAGTGTCCTCGGCCCAACCATCTTCAGCTGCTTCATCAATGACCTTCCTTTCATCATAAGGTCAGAAGTGGTGATGTTCACTGATGATTGCACAATGTTCAGCACCATTCACGACTCCTCAGATACTGAAGAAGTCCATGTCCAAATGCAACAAGACCTGGACAATATCCAGGCTTGGGCTGACAAGTGGCAAGTAACATTCGTGCCACACAAGTGTGAGGCAATGACCATCTCCAATAAAAGAGAATCTAATCATCGCCTCTTGATGTTCAATGGCATTACCATCACTGAAACCCCCACTATCGACATCCTGGGGGTTACCATTGACTAGAAACTGAACTGGACTAGCCATAAAAATACTGTGGCTACAAGAGCAGGTCAGAGGTTAGGAATCATGTGATGAGTAACTCACCTCCTGACTCCTCAAAACCTGTCCGCCATCTATAAGCCACAAGCCAGGCGTGTGATGGAATACTCTCCACTTGCCTGGATGAGTGCAGCTCCAACAACACTCAAGAAGCTTGACACCATCCAGGACAAAACAGCCCGCTTGAGTGGCACCATTTCCACAAACATTCACTCCCTCCACCACCAACACACAGAAGCAGCAGTGCGTCCATCTACAAGATGCACTACTGGAATTCACCAAGGCTCTTTTGGCAGCACCTCCAAACCCACAACCACTACCTCCTAGAAGGACAAGGGCAGCAGATAGATGGGAACACCACCTTCTGGAAGTTCCCCTTCAAGTCACTCACCATCCTGACTTGGAAATATATCGCCGTTCCTTCACTGTTGCTGGGTCAAAATCCTGGAACTCCCTTCCTAACAGCACTGTGGATGTACCTACACCAAATGGACTACAGCAGCTCAAGAAGGCAGCTCACCACCACCTTCTCAAGGGCAACTATGGATGGGCAATAAATGCTGGCCCAGCCAGCAAAGCCCACATCCCGTGAATGAATAAAAAACAACATTCTGGAACCAACCAGGGAACAGACTATTTTTGACATCGCAATGTGTAATGAAACAGGATTACGGTGTAAAGAATCCTCTAGATATGAGTGCTCATAACATGATAGACTTTCACATTCAGTTTGAGGATGAGAATTGTGAGTCTGAATCTAGTGTCTTAAGCTTAAATAAAGGCAATTACGAGGGTATGGAGACAGAGTTTGCTAAAATGGAATAGGAAAATAGGTTAAAGTGTAAGGCAGTAGAGAAGCAATGGCAGAATTTAAGGAGATATTTTCTGATGTTCGACAAAGGTCTATTCTGTTGAGAAAGACTTGTCATGCCATTAAAGGCATGCCATATTCAGAACTTTTAAAATACAAACTTTATTCAACCTGGAATCTTTTGAATTGACTTTTTCTTCTAAAGTGGGGAATGTGCTCCAAGATGGAGTTCAGATGACCTGGTCTATGGATTCAAGGAACTCACTCACAGCCTGGCTATATCTTAAAGATAGACAAAACTTGTATTCCAGACCTAAAGCTGTTAATTACACATATCCTTAAAGACCATCATTCCGGAATGGAATGTGTCCTTTTGAAAATCAAGAAAGTAATTGTTTTAACCAGTCAAGGTGGGTGTCTTAAATCAATGGGACAATAATCCAGAAACAGGAAAGCAGGATTTGGCTCATTAATCTAAGAGTATCACCAAATTTGGTAAAGAAAGCACAATTATGAGGAGTCACATGGTGGAACAGCCATATTAGTCCTTTGAATCTTTAAATAACAATTTCTGTCTGCAGGAGAGACATAGCAAAGGCAGTATCATTGGTGCCTGCAAAAGATCTGAAGGCTGTGACATGGTACGTTCTCCAACCCTGTTCCATTCTGGGCACACCAAAACAGCATACTGACTCCCTGGTAGTGAGACCACAAGAAACTGACTTTGTGACCTACAGAAAGTCTGCGATTTTGAGAAAATCCTGCAAACAACTTTGGTGTATGACTTTGGCTATTGGACTCAACTAAACTGTAATTCAGGTGTGAAGGAGACCGTCCACTGGGCCTGCAACGTACTCCTTCCAAAACAAGACAATCACACGAATTATGAACTATTCCTTTTTTCATAACTTGTAAAAGTGCATTATTCTCTGCAGCTGTACTTTCCTTGATTGTGTTTGTGTGAGTGATTGCATGAATGGTTGGCGTAGCATTAGATTTCATCCTTCTTTGCTTAAACCCACGAAATGCTTGCTGCTGGTCTCTTAGGAACATAGGACTTAGGAGCAGTCGGCCATTCAGCCCTTGAGACTTAAATCATCCACATATTCAGAAGTTAAAAAAAACACATACACATCTTCCTGTCAGGAATTCACTGATTACAGACAGTTGGAAAGGGGACAAGGATTCCAGCATTTCTCTATTACCATGTCCTTAACTGACTCTACAAGAAGGATGGACCATTCATGGCTAACTAAAGAAGTTATGGATTATATCAAAATGAAAGAAAAGATGTAAAATGTTGCAAAGATTATTAGTAGGCCAGCTAGAAGATTGGGAATTTTTTTAGCAAAGGATGACTAAAAAAAAGTAAAGAGAGAGAAATTGGAGTATGAGAGAAAACTAGCAAGAAATATAAAATCAGCCAGTGAAAGGTTCTACAAATATATAAAAAGGAAGAGAGTTGCTCAAGTCTGCGTTGGTCCTTTCGAGGGTGAGACTGAGGAATTAATAATGGAAAATAAGGAAATGGTAGAGACTTTGAAGTGTCTTGTATCCGTCTCCACAAGCATCCCAAACATAGCATAAAACCAGGGGAAAAAGGGAGGGAGGTAAAACAATCATGATCACCGGAGGAAAAGTACTCGGAAAATCAGGAAATATCTCCTTAAATTCTACCACTGTTTCTCTATTTCCTTACCCTTTAACCTATTTCCCTATTTCATTTTAGCAAACTCTGTCTTCATACCCTCATAATTGCCTTTATTTAAGTTTAAGACACTAGATTCAGACTCACAATTCTCATCCTCAAACTGAATGTGAAAGTATATCATGTTATGAGCACTCTTATCTAGAGCAGGAAACTATAGACCAGTTAGTCTAATGTCTGTCATTGGGAAAATGCTAGAATCTATTATTAAGGAGGTCATAGCAGGACATTTAGAAAATCTAAATAGGATTATGAAGAGTCAACATGGTTTTGTGAAAGGGAATCATGATTGACAAATTTATTTGAATTCTTTGAGGATGTAACAAGCAGCATAGATAAAGGAAAACCAGTAGATGTAGTGTATTTGGATTTCTAAAACGCATTCGATAAAGATAAAAGGTTACTGCACAAGAAAAGGGCTCGTGATGTTGGGGATGATATATTAGCATGGATAGAGGATTAGTTAACTAACAGGAAACAGAGAGTCAGGATAAATGGATGATTTTCAACTCGGCACACTGTAACTAGCAGAGTGCTGGGGCCTCAACTATTAACAATTTATATTAATGACTTGGATGAAGGGACTGACTGTATCGTAGGCAAATTTGCTGATTATACAAAGATAGGTTGGAAAGCAAGTGGTGAGGAGGATACAAAGAGTCTGCCAAGGGCTATAGGTAAGTTAAATGAGTGGGCAAAAAAATGGTAAATGGAGTATAATGTAGGAAATTGTGAGGGTTTACACAAAGGCAGGAAGAATAGAAAAGCAGAGTGTTATTTAAATGGAGAGAGACTATAGGATGCCATAGCACAGAAGGTTTACAGGAATGGTTCCAGGGATGAGAAACTTCAGCTATGAGGCTAGATTGGATAGGTTGGGACTGTTCTGCTTGGAGAGAAGAAGGCTAAGAGGAGATTTGATAGAGAAACTCAAAATCATGAGGGGGCTGGACAGAGTGGATAGGGAGAAACTGTTCCTGCTTGTAAAAGGATCAAGAATGAGAGGGCACAGACTTAAAGTGATTTGCAAAAGAAGCAAATGTGACGTGAGAAAAAACTGGTTCGGGTCTGGAATGCACTGCCTACAAGTGTGGTGGAGGCAGGTTCAATCGAGGCATTCAAGATTATTTGAATAGAAACAATGTGCAGGGGTACGGGGTAAAGGCAGGGCAATGGCACTAGGTCATAATGCTCATTTGGGGAGCCGGTGCAGACACAATGCCAAATGGCCTCCTTCTGTGCCGTTAAAATTCTGTGATTCTGTGATCTCAATGTCCTTTTATATGAAAGAGTTAGCATGCAGGTACAGCAAGTAATTAGGAAAGCAAATGGAAAGTTGGCCTTTATTGCAAGGATGTGGAATATAAAAGCTGAGAAGTCTTCCCACAAATGTACAGCCTGTTGGGGAGGCCTCACCTAAAGTACTATGTTCAGTTTTGGTCTCCTTATTTTTGGAGGGATTTACTTGCATTGGAAGTAGTTCAGGGAAGGTTCCCTAGGCTGGGATGAAGGGGTTGTCTTATGAGGAAAGGTTGAGTATCTTGTGCTTATACTAACTGGAGTTTAGAAGAATGAGAGATGATTTTTATTGAAACATAAAAGATTCTGAGGGGGCTTGACAGGGTAGATGCTGTTAGGATGTTTCCCCTTCTGGGGGTATGTAGAACCCAGAAGGTGCAGTTTGTAAATAAGGAGTCTCCCATTTAAGACAGAGATGAGGAGGAATTTATTCTCTCAGAAGGTTATTAGCCTTTGGAATACTCTTCTACAGAGAGCAGTGGAGGCTGGATAATTGAATATATTCAAGGCTGAGTTGTACAGATTTTTGATTGACAAGGAAGTCAAGGGTTATTGGGGATGGGTGTGAAAGTGGAGTTAAGGCCACAATCAGATTAGCCATGATCTTATCGAATGGCAGGGTAGTCAAGATGGGCCGAATGGTCTACTCCTGCTCCTTTTTCTTATGATCTTATGATCTGTGCTGACTATGGGCAGACGGTTAGTCTGCCAGTCTCACAGGGAAGTATTAGGAATGTCAGGTTTTATAAATGATTATACTTTAAACTGTCTATTTAATTCTAAGCTAAAATGGAGTTGGGGGGTCTCAAGGATTGCTAATTAGCAATTCTACCTGTATACAAGGTCTATTTGATTCATATTGCCACGGAGGTGACCTCTGGGAAGGGAGAAGTCCATCGGAGGCCATTGTAGGATTCTTAATTGTTTTCTTAAGAAATCACTGAACCTAACAGGCAGGTCAGTCTGCAAGAATCTGAGAGAGATCAAGGCAGCTAGTCTCCATTGTTCACTATGCAGCATAGAGCTGGGAGCTCACGCTAAGATTGGAGAGACCAAATTCGTGGGGATTTAAACAAGGCCTTTGGCTAGAGGGAGGAATCTCCAGCCTAACCCTCACCATGAAAGCTATTTCAAGGATTTGAAGTTATCCAGCTCAAAAAGGAAAAAGGAATAAATCCATCGGGAGTGAGAATAGCTTTGGACCAATTCCTGGAGAATGATGTATGCACTGAAGGGACAGAATAAAGTATAAGCATGGAAGGGGATTTTCGGTCATTATAAAAATTAAATGGGATTATTTTCCTGTATTTTGGAGTATAAGTTGCCTACTGAATAGTGTTTAGACTATTAATGTTGCTTTTAGTTTGTTTATTACAGTAAAAGTCTTTAAAATTTAATTCTTGTCATGTAATCCTTCCAGTCAGTCACTGGAAATTTAAGTCTCTACAGGGATCGTAACACTGGGTTGGTGTCAGCTTTCAGCAGTGTGACTTTAGAAAGTTGTGCCACATTTCAGTAATCAGTAACTTAGAAAGATATCAGAGGAGCCCAGTAAATTCTATCAAACCAGCTTCCCACAAAGAAGTGTGTTATCATACCACATGAAAAATGATTGTCAACCATCTCAGCTTCTGTCAGCCTTTCCTTTCTTTTTATGAAGTAATAATTCTGATTAATTTACTAAATTTGAATTATTTTACCAGCTATCTGTCTCTGAATGGCTTCTAGTTCTTGACACGTTTTGATTCCAATAGGGAAGATGTGTCAAAATTTCTCTCGTTTGTTAACTCTGTCATTGTTCCATTGTTTTAAATTGAGAAACTGAGGTGACCAATAACACTGAATGTAAATTGTGGCTGAAAGGAATTGGAGATAGGATGAGATAAATCAGGAAGTGGTTACGAGATGCCCTCAAGGTCAGGAGGAGGAAGGGCAAACTTAGACAGATAAAGAGTGTCACAATCTTAAAGTCCTAGGAAACAATGAGCTAGGGTAGAAGAAGGTACATTGAATTTTGGTTTCAACAAATGGAGAATGTAGAGAGAGAAACAGTGTGCAAGATGGCAGATTGGTAGCAGATGAAGAAAAAGATGAAGCAGATGTGGTAGTATTGATAAAAAAGAGACAAAAAAGGTTGTCGATCCACTCATCCCCTTACTTCCTGAGGAGGGGCATTGAAGGCTGGAGGTAAGTGAAGGAATGCCTCTCAGATTAAAGCTTGTTCATCTTTCCTGGGAGAGAGTGAAGAAAAGTACCACAACAGCTTCCCAGAGACAGAGGTGATATTTGATTCATGGGCAGATGTGGGCTTCATAAAAAGGTAGGAACTGTTGAAGACATATTTTAAATAAAAGTGGGGCATCGCACTTCATGGAGGCAGCTTTACAATTCTTTGAATTAACTTGGTAATGATATAAAGGCCACGCAATTAGATCTACAAAGCAATTTAAACAACTGGCCAAGTTCGCATCTCAGAAATTCTAAAGGTTATAATCACAGAAAATGTGATCACCCTCTATGATACTGTCCAGTATTAACTCCACTAGATATTTTTAACATCTTTCAGAGGGCACCTTATTTGCATGGAACAGATGGGAACATTATTTGGTATCCACCTGACCCATGTGCCCAGACTTCTCAACCAGCACCCCACCCCCTCCAATCCTGTCCCTTATAATTACATAAGAACATAAGAAATAGGAACAGGAGTAGACCATGTGGCCCCTCGAGCCTGCTCCGCCATTCAATAAGATCACGGCTGATCTTCTTGTGTTTCGATTTCCACATTCCCATCTACCCCCGATAACCTTTGATTCCCTTGACTAACAAGAATCTATCTACTTCTGCCTTAAAAGTATTCAATGACTCCGCCTCCACCACCTTCTGAGGCAGAGAGTTCCAAAGTCGCACAACCCTCTGAGAGAAAAAAATTCTCCTCATCTCTGTCCTAAAAGGGCATCCCCTAATTTTAAAACAGTGCCCCCTAGTTCTGGGCTCACCCACAAGGGGAAACATGCTTTCGACATCTGCCTTGTCAAGGCCGTTCAGGATCTTGTATACTTCAATCAAATCACTCCTCACTCTTCTAAACTCCAGTGGAAACAAGCCCAGTCTGTCCAACCTTTCCTCATAAGATAATCCACTCATTCCAGGTAACAATCTAGTAAATCTCCTCTGAACTGCCTCCAATGCATTTATATCCTTCATTAAATAAGGAGACCAAAGCTGCACACAATATTCGAGGTGTGGTCTCACCAATGCCCTGTATAACTGAAGCATAACATTCTTACTTTTATATTCAATCCCTTTCATAATAAAGGATAGCATTCCATTAGCCTTTTTAATCACTTGCTGTATCTGCATACTAACTTATTGTGACTCATGTACTAGAACACCTAGATCCCTCTGCACTTCAGAATTATGCAGCAATTCTTCCTATCCTTGGGGTCCAAGGGTCATTCACATAAGCCCTTGTGGAGTTTGCCTCACCTTATTGGCCATACCAGCTTCTCACCGCTGAGCCCAAATAAGGCTCATCACTTGCCTCATAAAGGCAAATGGAAAATCCCACCCAAAAATGACAGCTGATATCCCTTTCTTATCCAATTGGATTCCATGTGCCTTCCACCAGAATTACAGCAGAAGACTGGTGGAAAGCCTGATGAATTTTGTGATCCATTACATAGCAGCAGATTTACAAGAAATATTGGAATCTGGAAGAAAAACAAAATGCTAGAAATCAGTGTCTATAATGAAAGAAAAGGATTAACCCCTTGAGTAGAATTCATCGCCAGAAACATACTTAACTGCTTTCTTTAAAGAAAATGGCTGTTTGTATATATAAGGAGCAGAACAGTTGATTTTGAATAGATAATGATGACCGTTCAGTAACAGACAACAGTTTTTGATTAGTTTAATTTAATTGGAACCTTTTTCCACGCTCTATTATAATTTGATGTACCTGATCGCAATTTCAAAGTAATTTTCTGTGGTCGAATTTGTGTGAGGTCTTCCAGATTTATCTTCTTCCCGCTTGCAAAGTCAGTCAGATTTCTATCGCTTTCTACTCTCAAGGAACCTTTGGGATTTTCAATATCTTCCATTCCACATCCTCTCTTTTTTAAAGATTTTATATTATCACAGCGTGACCATGTTAATTCTCCCTTCCTCAAGAATTCCTATAACAAAGGACAAACTTGTAAGTTCATGTGCTTCAACAGCAGTAAAGCTCATAGGAAATTTCTTTGAGAAGCAAAGAATTTAATAGCACAGAAGGAGGCCATTCTGCCCATCCTGTCTGTGCCAGTTTTTAATGACAGCAATCCAAAACTAATCGCATGATAAAGCTCTCTCCCTATAGCCATGCACCTTCCTCTGACTCAAACATTTATGTAATTTTCCTTGAAAAGATGCACTCTGCTGTAACTAGTTCCTAAAGCGGAGCGGAGAATTCCATGGCCTCGGTGGTGCAATTCTTTGATCACCTCCCTGGTCCAACAACCTGCTCCTGGCTGAGATGCAGGTAGGAGAAAGGTTTCCAAAGACACTAGGTGGGTAAGGCCTCCTACTGACAGCCCTCCTGCTTCTCCCTCTGCTAGTAGCTCGTCTTTTTTCCTGTCCCTGCTCCACTCCCCCTGACACTGCAGTCCACCGGGAACTGCGGCAATAGTCCCCATGACTGGGAGCAAGTTGTGTACTTAGAGGTCTTTCAGTGGCAACTCAAGGCTTCCCTTTGTCCAGCAGCACTCCTTGCAGACCTAACCATTGTTCTAAACTCTTTCAACAACCCAATATTTCCACAAACTCTGCAGGAGGCAGTCGATGAGGTTTCGTCAAAACGGCAAAGGCCGCTTGGCCTTTATGCCCGCCCGCCGACCGAACGGTTGGATGAGCTGTGAAAAATTCCAATCAATTAGTTAATTAAAGGTCTTAATAGGTCGCTTGTTGGTGGGCGTGCTGCCGACTCCCGTGCGCGCCCGCCGACCGCAATATCACGCAAGTGCGCGATGACATCAGGACGCTCACCTGACATCATCACGCATCATTTTACACTCGAGCATGTCGAGCAAAAAATTACAGCCCAATAGTAATAAGCCAACCCAGACTTCAGAGATTTTTTTAGAAAACTAAATTAAACATTTATTAACAAAAGAAAAGATTTCAAGCACATACATAGGTCTAAAAATTACTACTATAATAACTCCTAAATCCCCTAATTAATCTAGCTCCCAGTTATACTCCCATTAAGGCAACGGTTAAAAAAAAGTAGATTTAAACGGATCCAGGCAAATCACCACAAGACCCAGGACAGTAGAATTCAAAGTGGCTTTTCCCAGCTTCGGTTTCTGTAGACAGCTGCTTAATGTGCAAACATTGTAGGCTTTTCACACTTCTGGTAGATCTTACAATGCCTTCCCTGACACATAGACTCAATCCTTTATACATATTTCTCCCTTTAATGCAAATTCCATTGTCCTCATATGTTTTTGGAACTTTGCCTTTCTCATAATATAAATTTTTTCTAGGTGCTAACATTATTGGTAACCTTTGGGAAAAATAAACACACTGCTTGGCCTAGCTTCTCTGGCTAGGTGTAACATTCTACCATCTCTTTAAAATTCAAACTACCCTGATTTATCTAAAAATGCAAATTCTCATCACCACTTTCTAAAGCTTCAACCATGTTTACTTATTGAGCAGAATTTTCCTTGAATTGCACTAAGTGCGGTAGCAGGCGGGTAAAATGGAGTCCTACCCACTGACGAAAATGGCGGGTTTTCATGCCGTATCGTCCCGAAACCACCTCATTATTTATTCACTCCAGCAAAACACACCCTTTGCATGGCGAGCAGGCTCTCATATGCCCGCCCGCCCGCCATCACCCCGCTGTTGCATCACACCAGCCACCATCTTTAAAAGGCAGCCACCAGCAAAGTGCTCATCGCCGCCAACTCACGACCGCTGCTCGGGAGACATGGCTAGCAAAGGGAAAAAGGCTGCAGACCCCTGCATCAAGGACAGGTCCCTTGAGCGACTGCTGGATGCCGTGGAGGCCCACCGGGTTGTGCTCTACCCCCGCTCTGGCCGCAGGATGGGCAGCAAAATCACCAACCCGGCTTGGGAGGCGGTGGCAGTGGTGGTCAGCGCAAATGCCCCACAGAGGAGGACAGCCACCCAGTGCCACAAAAGGGTGAATGACCTCCTCCATTCCACCAGGATAAGTCACTCTTTTCATCACTCTCAACTCACACACTCACGAACCCATCACACATCCACAGGGCCCTCACTCACTGCCAGTGCAAGGGACATCACCATTCACTCCCTCACACACACCGTCATTGTCCTCATCCCATCCATGGGACCACTCACCACCCACACAGGCCAGGCATACTTATCATCTGGCACAGCAAGCATCCTAATACACTTTCCCTATCTCTATCCATGCAGGACAAACTGGCACACAACAGGAGGGAAAGGCCGCAGACAGGTGGAGTGATGCCGGAGATCAAGGTTCTGAGAGAATTCGAAAACAGAGCCATCCAACTGGTTTTCGATGACCGGGACTGGTCCTGTGCTGACGGTAAGGTTGGTGCTGCTCTACCAAGTGAGGATCCAGCAGTACAACATCCATCAGACAAACATGCCATGAGCGATGTGTCCTCTTTCACAGGCCATTGCTATGAACTAATTATCTCTCCTTGCTTTCACAGGCACATCTACCAAACAACCAACAGAGTCCATGACCCAAGGCTTCCAATCAAGCTCCGAAGAAACCTCTGAGAGGAATCTGAAGGCACTTTCATTGATGTCCCATCACTGCGCTCACCCATACCCTCCACCAGCGCAGAGACACACACCTCGGTGGGATCTAGCTTTAGAGTAGCCCCGGTTCACAGTCTGATGAGCACGTCGTACTGTCTGATCCACAGCAGGTGGAGGCAGGGACTTCCCAGGTCCCCGGCACTCGGAGGATTGCTGGAGGCCAGAAACTGCTGAGTCCGAGTCAGGTGACGAGCCTCTGGACTCGGTCATGTCACAGATGCTGGAGCTGCAAAGGCAAGCTCGGGAACATCAGGAAGGGATGTCCTCAGATTGCAAGGCACGATGGAGGAGTCCATCCGCCTTCAGGCTGAGGTGATAGCGCCGATTTTGCAACGCACCGAGGTTAACACTGGCAGGATGGCGGCCACCATGGAGACCTTGGTCCAGGACGTCGCTCCTGCACTGCTGCACCGGCTTAACTCCATTGCTGATGCCATAGTTGGCCTCCAACAGTGTGTACGCGAGAGGGGTGCTGGGAAGCTCGATCTCACTCCAGCTACCCCTTCCACTCATGGAGTCAGCAAGGGGCCCTCGGGCGCCCATAGGGAGGAGGATCAGCAGGTGCACGCTCCGGGGCCATCCACCCAGGTGACTTTGGGAGTGACCGGCCCATCCGAATCCCCTCTTCCTGTGACCTCCACAGCTCCAGTTCCACAGGCCGAGGAAGGTGCCACTGCCACACAGCAGGTCCCCGAAAGCAGGCCAGGGTCCTCCAGGTCTCGGCCCTCTAGAGTATGCCCGCCAAAGTCATCACAGACAGGGTGTCACAGTCAGCAGGCTGCCTCCACCTCTGCTCTAGATGGCCAGGGTGCACCAAGACGTAGTGGCAGGGTTAGGAAAGTTAGGTAAAAGTAGTTGCACAGCCTGGCCACGGGTGCTTATCACTTGTACATACTGTTCACTGTTGTCAATAAACCCCTAAGAATGCCTCCCTGCCTATGGCTCCTTGTTCTGATGAGCAGTGTTCTTGTCACTCAGATGTGAAACCTTTCTGCACAAGATATAGGCAGGTGTCTCACTCCAGGGCCTCTTCCCTGTGCTCTGTGCAGCCTTCAGACCACAGTGATGGTCCAGCCTCACACTCCCTGGAAATACTATTGATGTCTGCACCTCGGCGGTGCTGGTCATTGCTGCCAGAGTGTAGTGGGCAGGCGCCACAGAGTTCTCGCATTCTGTCTGTGTGCTCTCAGCAGCTTTAAGGTGGGGCTGGCCCCCATCACACCAGCATCTGTGACCTGTGATGCTGTGCTCCAGCTCCTGAAGGGCTGAGGTGCTGAAGGTGGACCCAGCATCAGGTGCATCTAAAGTTTCATGGCTGCGTCTCTGAGATGGCCCTGATCATGGAGCGTAAGCGAGCTGCCCTCGGCCAGACAGGAGTCAGACATTTTCAGAGGCGAAGTGAAGGTCTATAGAGTGTCCTCGCTCCATGTTGTCATCATCCTCCTGCAATCGAGAGACTATTAGGGCCTCCAATGCATCTCCATGGCAGGAGCATTCTCACAGAGGGTATTGGCGCTGCCATAAGCCAGACTGGATTCAAACTTTCACAGGGAGGGAGGAGGGGAGGGAGGGGAGGGAGGGGGAGGAGGGGGGGGTATCAGGATGCAACTCTTACTTTCTCCCCCTCCTCTTTTACCTTACTCTTGTCCTTTTCCCTTTCAGGTACCCAGAAGCTGCAGTCTGGCCAGGCAGTGCAGGAACACCAGGCAGTCGTGATGAAAAAGCACCATCACTTGATTTCACTCAAGTTTGATAAGTTAACTTTTGTGAGCAATATGACATGATTTTCTTTATAAATTTGGTCCAGAGATGCTGGCCCCCTAATTGAACCTGAAGCATCACGAACACCCCCCACCCCTCCCAACGTCCTTAATAAGGCAGCAAACACAGAGACGGCCAATGAGGAGATTGTCTCCTGGAGGATTGTGCTGCCGGTCTCACTGCCACAAGAATGGGCTCATGACTTCTTCACTTAGCCCAACTTAAGCCAGCTCCACCACACTCCCACTGTCAGAGCAGGCCAGTAATTTCATAGCCACTGTGCGTTTCCTACCTCAGCTTGCTTAACCTTAAAGGAAGCTCCTAGCTGATCACAGTAACAACTGACCTTACAGACAGCAATCACTGAGCTCATTTGTCCTGTTTAAAATGAGTTTGGATTAAATTGCTGAAAAGTGTGCAAGTGCTAACTTTCTGAGCAGCTGTTACTAACTAGCTGGAGTGTCCTAGGTACAATTCAGGCTACAAGCAACAAGGTTGTGTATTAAAGCAAGAAAAAAAGAGTTTGCAGAACGTCACAATGCATTGCCTGTATCAAACAGTGACAATGAAGGTGAATTGTCTCATCCCAGACCCATTAAGCCAGGATCGCCCCAGCTAATTTTGAGAACATCAGGAGGTGTTCAGGAGTGATTTTCTCCTGATAGTAAAAGTGCTGGAAACTCCTAGGTGGCCAAGGTGGTCATGGAGTCTTGAGCTGAAACACCAGTTTAGCCCACCTTTAGTGAAAGACACCATCTTGATAAAGGAGTTGAAGCGAGTGCTAGGAGTGTCTGCCCAGAGGGTCATTAAGACTCAGCCTATGGCTGACAATGAAATTGCCTGCTAAAGAGACTGCATGATATTTTGGTGGCCAGAGCTGCAGTTAACGACCTTTCGTAATAGCGACCAGCTGAACAGGATTAAAGATGTCATTGCTGAGCATCTCGGGCATAACTTAAATCCAGAATCCACTGGAAATTGAAACAGAAAATACTGGAAATACTCAGCGGGTCAGGCAGCATCTACGCAAAGTTGACATTTCGAGCAATGATCTTTCTTCGAAACTGGAAAAAGTTTGAGATTTAAGAGGTTTTTAAGCAAGTACAGAAGCAGGTCTAGGAAGGAGGGGAGGAAAGATATGAAGGCGTATAATAGGATGGAAGACAGAAGAGATTAAAGGGCAAAAGGAATGATGGTGCAAGGTAAAAGTAATGTAACACTAAAGAAACAAAAGATGGGTCTAAAGGAGATGTAAATAGCATCAGCGGAATCATTACCAACAGCGTCGCTCTAGAAAATTGGGTGCAGTGGTTATGATCTCAATGACCATCTCCAACAAGAGAAAACCAAACCATCACCTTCAATGGCATTACCATTGCTGAATTCCCCCACTATCAACATCCTGGGGTTACCATTGGCCAAAACCTGAACTGAACTAGCTATATAAATACTGCGGCTACAAGAGCAAATCAGAGGCTAGGAATCCTGCTGCGAGTAACTCACCTCCTGACACCCCAAAGCCTGTCCACAATTTACAAGGTACAAGTCAGAAGTGTGATGGAATATTCTCCACTTGCTTAAATGAATGCAGCTCCAACAACACTAAAGAAGCTTGACACCATCCAGGACAAAGCAGCCCTCTTGATTGCCACCCCATCCGCAAACATTCACTCCTTCCACCACCAACACACAGCGGCAGCAGTGTGTACCATCTATAGGAGGCATTGCAAGAACTCACCGAGGCTCCTTAGACTGCACCTTCTAAGCCCACAACCACTACCATCTAGAAGGACAAGGGCAGCAGACACATGGGAACACTACCAACTGGAAGTTCCCCTCCAAACCATCCTGACTTGGTAATATATCACCTTCACCGTCGCTGGGTCAAAATCCTGGAACTCCCTCCTTAACAGCACTGTGGGTGTATCTACACCACATGGACTGCAGCGGTTCAAGAAGGCAGCTCACTATACATTCTCAAGGGCAATTACGGATGGGCAATAAATGCTGGCCCAGCTAGTGAATCCCACATCCCATGAATGAATAAAAATAAGTTGTACCATTGAACAGAGTAATAATCAAGAAATTATTGGAAATTGTAACAAAGGCAATGTATGAATTGTGGGGGACTTTAGTCTTCATATAGACTGGGGCAATCAAATTGACCAGAGTGGTCTAGAAGATGAGTTTGTAGAATTTTTTTGTGACAGTTATTTGGAGCAACACATTGTAGAACCGACTAGGGATAAAGCTTTCTTAGATCTGGTATTGTGTACTGAAGCAGAGTTAATTGGGAATGTCATAGTTAAAGATCCACTGGGAAACAGTGATCATTATACCCTCGAATTCCTTGCTAAATTTGAAAGTGACATACTCCAATCACAAACAAGAATATTAAGTTTAAACAAAGCCAATTACATAGGTATGAGGGGAGGACTGGCTAAGGTTAATTGGGTAAATAGACTAAAAGATACGGAGGTAAATGAACAGTGGGAATAATTTAAGGAAACAATTCAAAATCTTCTACAAAAATACATTCCACTGAAAAACAAAAACCCAGTAAGAAAAAGCCATCCATGACTCACTCAAGAAGTTAAGGTTTTAGATTTTTAAAATTTGAAACTAAGGTTTAAGAGAGGTAGCTTGCAATGTCGCAAAGTCTGAGGATTGGGAATGTTTTAGAAACCAGCAAAGGACCACCAAAAAATTGATAAAAAGGGAAAATATAGAATATGAGAGTAAACTAGCCTCAAATATAAAAACAGATTGTAAGAGCTTATATAAGTATATAAAAAGGAAGAGAGCAGCTAAAGTAAATGTTGGCCCCTTAGATGCAGAGGCAGGATAAATTATCATGGGGAATGAGGAAATAGCAAAAGCATTAAACAAACATTTTTTGTGACTGTCTTCACAGTGGAAAACACAAGTTCCACACCAGAAATACACAGTAACTTAGGGGCCAAAAAGAGTGAGGAAATTAATATCAGCAGAGAAAAAGTATTGTCGAAACTTAAGGAACTAAAATCCAACAAATTGCCGGGACCTGATGGCCTACAGCGTGGGGTTCCAAAATAGATAGCTACAGAGATAGTGGATGTGCTGGCTATGATTTTCCAAAATTCCTTAGATTCAAGAATAGTCCCATTAGATTGGAGTTGACACATGTTACACCACTTTTCAAGAAGGTAGAGAGAAAACAGTGAACTATAGACCAATTTGCCTAACATCAGTTGTTGGGAGAATGCTGGAATCTATTATTAAGGAAGTCTTAACAATGCACTTAAAAAAGCACATAATGATTAGAACAAGTCAATATGGTTTTACTAAAGGTAATTCTGTTTAACAAATTTATTAGTTTTTTGAGGATGTAACTAGTAGGGTAGATAAAGGGGAACCAGTATATGTAGTTCACCAGATTTCCAAAAAGCATTTGATAAGGTGCCACACAAAAGGTTAATATGCAAGCTAAGGGCTATTATTATATAATTAGCATGGATAGAAGATTAGTTAACGGACAGGGAACAGAGTGTGAACATAAATCGGGCCTTTTCAAGCTGACAGGCAGTGAATTGTGGAGTGCCGCAAGGACCAGTGTTGGGGCTTCAGCTACTTAAAATCTATATTAATGACTTTGATGAAGAGGAAGAGAGTAATGTATCAAAGTTTGCTAATGATACCAAGTTGGGTGGAAAAGTAAGTGTGGGGCGTGCACAGAGAGGCTGCAAAGAGTTATAGACAGGTTAAGTGAGTGGGCAACAAGATGGCAGATGGAGTATAATATAAAGGAGTGTGAAGTTATTCACTTTGTTCATAAGAATGGGAAAGCAGCATGTTTTAAAAGGTGTGAAACTTGTAAGCGTTGATGTCTAAAGACACTTGGGTGTGCTTGTACAAGGAATGCAGAAAATTAGCATGTAGGTGCAGCAAGCAGTTAGAAAGGCAAGTGGCATGTTGGCTTTTATTGCAAGGGGATTGGAGTTCAAGAATACAGAAGTGTTGCTGCGATTGTACAGGGTCTTAGTGAGACCACATCTGGAATACTGTGTGCAGTTTTGGTCTCCACATTTAGGAAAGGATATACTTTCATTGGAGGCGGCACAGCAAAGGTTCACTAAATTGGTCCCTGGAATGAGGGTGTTGTACTATGATGAGAGGCCAAGTAAATTGGGTTCACGTTCTCTGGAGTTTAGAAGAATGAGAGGCGATCTCATTGAAACCTTCAAAATTCTGAAGGGGCTGGATAGAGTAGATGATGGGAGATTGTTTCCATTGGTCGAGCAATCTAAAACATAGGGGCATAGTCTCAGGATAGGGGGCCAATAATTTAGGACTGAGTTGAGGAGAAATTACTTCACTCAAAGGGTTGTGAGTATTTGGCATTCCCACCCAGAGGATTGTGGATGATCTGTCATTAAATAAATTTAAGACTGGGATAGACAGATTTTTGGTCTCTCAGGGAATTAAGAGATATGTGGAGCATGCGGAAAATGGAGCTGAAGCTCAATATCAGCCATGATCATATTAAAAGCGGAGCAGGCTCGATGGGTCATATGCTCCACTCATGCTCCTATTTTTTGTGTTCTTCTGGATGATAGCCTATCCCAAGGTCCAGCAACCTAGTAGTCAAGGAAGGAAAGGGAAATTTGGAGATGGTCCAGGTGAAGGCAAGGGAAGGATGGAAATTGGAAGCAAAGTTGATGAAATTTTCCAGTTCAGGGTGAAATGACACCAATACAATCATTAATATATTGGAGAAAGAGGTGTGGGAGGGGACTTGAGAAGGACTGGTAAAACAATGTTCCACATAGCCCCTGAAAAGGCAGTCATATATCTAGGACCCACATGGGTTGCCATAGCACCACCTTTTATTTGAAGAAAGTGAATGGAGTCAAAGGAGAAGTTGTTCAATGTGAGGACAAGTTCAGCCAGGTGGATGTTGGTGGATGTGGATGGGGACTGTCAGGGCCTCTGTTCAGGGGTGAAGTGGAGAGTCCTCAGGCTGTCCTGGTAAGGGTGGAGGTGTTGATGGATGACCAGACACAGATTGAGTGAATCACTTTGTGTAACACCTCCATTCAGTCCACAAGCACAACCTCAAGCTTCCAGTTGTCTGCCATTTTAAATCTCTGCCCCACTCCCACTCTGCCCTCTCCATCCTCAGTCTCCTACAATGTTCCAGTGAAGCTCAATGTAAGTTCGAGGAACCATACCTCATCTTTCAGTTGTGCGCTTTGCTACTTTCCAGACTTAACACTGAGTTCAACAATTTCACGCCATAACCACTGCCCAAAATTTTTCGGACAGCAGCTGTTAGTAACGGTTCTGCTATTGCCATTTACATCTCCTGTGGACTCATCTTTTATTTCTGCCATTCCTTTTTTTCCTTGCACCAACATCCTTTTTGTCATTTAATCACTTGTCTTCCCCCTCATCATAGACCTTCCCTTTTGTTCTTTCCTCCCTATCGCTGCATCGTACTTATTTAAAACTTGCTACATCTCTAACATTTCCCAGTTCTGATCATTGACTTGAAACAAAGCTGTTTCTCTGTCCACAGATGATGCCTGATCTGCTGAGTATTTCTAGCATTTTCTGTTTTTAGTTCAGCTTTTATTGTTCACTTGCTGTTGAAGATCGACTGACGACAATGTGTTTGAAGAGGACTATTGAGACACACCGGGAGAGTTTCTGGGTCGTTTTGTGAAGACATCACCAACCTTCAATCAACATTGTTCCCGGAAATTCCCTGAGGACTTCACCTAAAAAGAGCACGTACCCTGCTACTCTACATTATTGTTGGAATTACCAGGACAAAGAGTGTGCTTCATCATGGGAATCTTGCTTGCGGTCTCCCTTGGGCTGGAAAGGAACGGGAAGAGGACATGAGACCAGGCAGAGCAACATCAGCAGCTGCAAGAGAGAGGGATGGGGTGGGGTGCAGTGGGGTGAGCTGCTTCCCCACTGCAGGTACAAGACATCCCTCCTCTTCTGGACCTCCTGCAATACCACCTCCATGCAACATCTGAGAGGATATGTGCATTTGCACTCGATCCCTGAGCCATCGTGAAACGTTCTGTTGTGTGGCAGCTGGTATTCTCCACAATTTCAGTGGAAGCAGATGCATGGAGGCTACACATACTCCAGGAAAATTGCTTCTAATCAGCACTTGAGTACGAAACACGCAGTAATCATTTTAGCACCTCCAGGCACATTTAACGCATGGTTGTCAATGAACTGCAATATTGCAGACTAAAACTAGATCCAAGCCTTCCAGGGCAAGATTAACATAGAAGTCCATGGTTGCAAACACCCTTTTAGGGCATGGTACCTGCAGAGAGAGAGAGGCCTTATTAGCATAGCACCCATTTAGTGCTTGTTTTCACCCCCTTCTCCAAAATAACCTCCACTTTCTCTAATACCACATTAGAAGGGGTAGAAGTGGGTGGCAAGTTTTACTGGCAGAGCTAATGGTAAATCGCCTATCATTGGGGACTTGGAGAGATTAGGACAAAATGCTATAGTGGAATGTCAGCCAGCTATGCCTGGATAGGAAGCCAGACCTAACGAAGGGGAACTCGCTCATCTCAAGTATGGAGTTGGTCAGATTGGAAATGCTGGGCGGAATTGTCCATGCCCGCTGGCGTTGGGCGTGTTCGGTGGTGAGAGGCCAAAAATTGGTTTCACCGCATCGTAAAACCAGTTTGCAATCGTCTGCTCCGCCCACTGATGGCAAGCCACGTTTCCGGCTGTCGGACATCAGGAACCTCAGTGTAATATACCTACATATCATTATAAGCCGAGGACACCGGAATCGTAACCTTCCCCCCACCCCTCACCCCCACCCCCGCTGGATCATCCTCCGATGCCAACGTGTTTCACAACAGCATATAAAGGGCGTGCACTTGGTGGGCTGCACTTTGATGGGAACTTGGAAGTGAGTACACAGCAACATTACGGAGGTTGAGGAGCACGGTGGGGGGGAGGGCTGCCCTGGGGTAGAAGGTAGCTCACAAGCACGTGGTGGGGTGGGGGCGGTGATGTGGTTGAGGGAGGCAGCCACGCATTAGGGAAACCTTGTATAAAGTGACCATTCCTCTGCAGCTGAGGCAGTTCAGCCACAGTCACATTGATAATTTGGAGTCAGGCCTGTGTCTTCTCTGCCCACTCAAGCAACGCAGAGGCAACAAAGTGCCACCAAACGCTCCAGAGCTTTTCACCCCTCGGGCACAGACTGCAAAGTAAATAAGCATTTTAGCGGACTGCAGAACAGTTGAATGACTGGGCACATTGTACAATCTCCTTGCGAAAGTTGGCTATGGAGCAGTCACTGGTGGAGATGCTCACAGCCCCTTGCAATGTCATCATCCCAGTTTGGACCAGTCTCCCCCATGGTTCAAGCTAACAGTGCAGCCTTGCAGCGCAGGTTAGGAGAATGCCTGTGCCTGAGCTGAGAGCACAGCATGCAGTCCAGTGGGCAAAGCTGCCACCAATCGGTCAGGTGCAGTGGGGCGGAGGTGGATGGGGTTTCGGGCAGCCACACAGCGCACTAATCTCTGGCCATCCAAGCGGTGGCCAACACTCTCCGGGATGTGCTAAGGGGCCTTTAGACTTGACCAGAACAGGTTCTTAGTACATCCATGCTAACCCATGTGTCTCTCTCTTTCATCCTGCAGGAGGAGTCCATCAGGACCATGGAGCCTAGTAAACTAGCTGTATGCCTCATTTCTTACAGAGAGCAAAGACGATAGAGAAGAGAGCGACTGAGGCGCCTGGCTCCACGGGGTGGGGAGCAGCAGCCTCTGGAAGAAGGGGAGGCTGGGGCTCCTGCACACACCACCGAAGAGCCACAGTGAGCCATCATTGGTCGCCGCCTAGCTAGACCCAGGGTCTATAGATGCTGCCTTTCACTCCTGCAGATGACCGAGAACCAGTGTCGCTGAAGACTGCGCATGTCTAGGGAATTGGTTTGTTACATCTGCGAACTACTACAGGATTTGGTGCCACAGGGATATGGAGGGCATCCACTGCCAGTGGCTGTGAAAGTGACCGTGGCACTTAATTTCTATGCCAGTGGCTTCTTTCAGGGCTCCACAGGTGACCTCTGTGGGATCTCACAAGCCTCCACCCACAAATGCATCCATAAGGCCACGGATGCCATCTCCGCGAGGGCACACAATTTTGTGCATTTTGCCCAGGACCAAGAGGGCCAGGATGCAAGAACGATTGGATTCGCCCAGATCTCGGGTTTTGCACAGGTGCAGGGTGCGATTGACTGCACTCACCTGGTGCTCACATCTCGGTTGCAACACGTGGTCAACCATGTCAACTGCAAGGTCTTCCATTCATGGAATGTTCAGCTGGTGTACGACCACCACAAACACATTATACAGGTCTGCGCATGGTTTCCAGGGAGTGTCCACAACTCCTACATTGTCAGTCGATCACAGATCCCTGACATCTTCCACAGCCGTAGAAGCTGCAGGGATGGCTCCTCGGGGACAAGGGCTACCTGCAGAGGCTGTGGCTGATGACACCGGTGCTGCGGCCTCAGACTGCAGCAGAGCGACGGTATAATGAGGCTCATGCTGCAACTCACAACTTGGTGGAGCAAACCATCGGGATGCTGAAGATGAGGCTCCAATGCCTGAACCGGTCTGGTGGAGCTCTGCAATACGGTCTACAGAGGGTGTCACGCATCATTGTCGTCTGTCGCGCCATTTACAACCTGGCACTGCAATGGGGAGAGAAGCTGGCTGAGGAGGAGATGGAGGAGCTAGAGGTCTCCTCCAATGAGGAGGAGGCCGATGGGAGTGAGGGTGAGGAGGTCCTCAAAGGCGTGATGACAACGATGAGGGCCTCACACTGGCCAATCAAGGCAGATGTGCTCGGGAGGTCCTCGTGGCTGCTAGATTTGTGGGGAATGATGATGACATGCAGTGAGGAGACACCATAGATCCTCACATTGCCTCTATGAACATTTGACTCCAGTCTGGCTTATGGCAGTGCAAATACCCTCTGTGATATTGCTCCTTTCATGGAGACGCAGTGCAGGCCCCAATAGTTGTTAGATTCCAGGAGGATGATGACAACGTGCCGTGAGGACACTCCATAGATCTTCACATTGCTTCTAAGAATATCTGACTCCTGTCTGGCTGAGGGCAGCTCGCTTGCGCTCTGTGATCAGGGTCATATCATAGAGACGCAAACATGAAACTTATATCCTTTGACTGCCTTCAGCACCTGAGCCCTTCAGGAGCACAGAATCACTGGTCACAGATGCTGAAGAGGTGGGGGCTAGCCCCATCTTAAAGGTGCTGAGCGTACACAGAGAGAATGACAGTAATCTGTAATGGCCGCCCACAACATACTGGCAGCAATGACCAGCACTGCTGAGGTGCAGGCATCAGTAATGTGTCCAGGGAGTGTGAGGCTGGACAATCACTTTGATCTGAAGGCTGCACAAAGAAGAGGGAAGAGGCCCTGGACTGAGACACCTGCCTTTATCTTGTGCAGAAAATTTTCACATCTGAGTGACACAAACACTGCTCATCAGAACAAGGAGCCATAGGCAGGGAGACATTCTTGGGAGTTTATTGAGAACAGTGAACAGTGTGTACAAGTGATTAACACCCGTGCCCAGACTGTGTAACTACATCTTCTTAGCCTTCCTAACCCTGCTGCTATGTCTTTGTGTTCCCCGGCCATCCACAGCAGAGGTGGAGGCAGCCTGCTGACTGCTACGCCCTGTCTGTGATGACCTTGATTGAGGTCCTCTGGAGGGCCGAGACCTGGAGGGCACCAGCCTACTTTCAGTGTCCTGCTGTGTGGCAGTGGCACCCTCCTCAGCCTGTGGAGCTGGAGCTGCTGGGATTACAGGAAGTGTGGATTCCGATGGGCCGGACACTCCCAGAGTCACCTGGGTGGATGGCCCCGGGGGGTGGTGCACCTGCATATCCTCCTCCCTATGGGTGCCCAAGGGCCCCTGGCTGACTCCTTGAGGAGAAGGGGTAGCTGGGGTGAGATCGAGCTGCCCTGCACCCCTCTCGCATACAAATTGTTGGAGGCCAACTATGGCATCAGCGATGGAGTTCAGCCCGCAAAGCAGTGGAGGAGCGATCTCCAAAGTCTCCATGGTGGCTGCCAACCTACCAACGCTGGTAGGTTGCACTGGCATGCCGGCGCTATCACCTCAGACTGATGGTGGACGGACTCCTCCATCGTGCCTTGCAATCTGAGGAGTGCAGCAGACATCCCTCCCTGATGTTCCTGAGCTTGCCTTTGTAGCTCCAGTAACTGTGACATGATCGAGTCCAGAGGCTTGTCATCTGACTCGGGATCAGCAAACTTCTGGCCCCCAGCAGTCCTCCAAGTGCTGGATGCCTGGGAAGTCCCCGCCGCCGCCTACTGCAGATCAGACAGTGCGATGTGCTCACCAGATTGTGATCCCAATGGTACTGTAAAGCTAGGTCCCACCAAGATGTGTGTCCCTGTGCTGGTGGAGGGTGTGGGTGAGCGCTGCGATGGGACTTCAAGGAGGATGCCTCCAGATTCCTCTTCAGAGGTTTCTTCGGGGCTTGATTGGAGGCCCTGGGTCATGGACTCTCTTTCCAGATATACCTGCGGAAGCAAGGAGAGAGAATTAGTACATGGCAGTGGCCTGTGAAAGAGGACACATCATTCACGGCATATTTGTCTGATGGATGTTGCACTGCTGGATCCTCACTTGTTAGAGCAGCGTCAACTTCACTGTCAGCACAGGACCGGTCCAGTTAGACACCGATCAACTGGATGGCTCTGCTTTCAACATCCGTGAGGACCTTGATTTCAGACATTTCTCCGCCAGTCTGCAATCTCTCCCACTAGTAGTGTGCCAGCTTGTCCTGCATGAATAGAGATGGAGAGAGTGTAAACAGGACATTTGCCAGGCCGGATGATAAGTATGCCTGGCATGTGTGGGTGGTGAGTTTACCCGTGGACGGGATGAGGACAATGAAGGTGTGTGTGAGAGAGTGAATGGTGATGTCCCTTGAACTGGCAATGAGTGAGGGCCCTGTCGATGTGTGATAGGTTTGTGAGTGTGAGAGTGATGAGAAGAGTGACTTACCTTGGCAGAACAGAGGAGATCGTTCATTCTCTTGGGGCACTGGGTGGCTGTCCTCTTTTGAAAAGCATTGGCACTGACCACCACTGGCACCGCCTTGCAAGTCAGATTAGTGAGGTTGCTGCCCATCCTGCGGCCAGAGCGGGGGTACAGGACATCACGGCGAGCCTCCACTGTGTCCAAAAGGCGCTCGAGAGACGCGTAATTGAACCTAGGGGCTGCAAGTCTTCTCGCCTTTCAGGGCCATGTTTTCTTTGCAGCAGTCGTGGGCTGGGAGCACACGGCTGGACGTTAAATATGGTGCTCAGCGTGCTGAAGCAGGGAGGTGAGGGCATGGTGGGTGAATGAGAGCCCGCCTGCCATGGAAACTGTGTGTTTCCCAGAAATGCATAATTAATGCGGCAGGTTTGGGACAATACGGCATGAAAAGCTGCCATTACAGCTGGCGGGTAAAATGACCACCGCACTGAGCACAAATCTGGGAGGATTTTGCCCTCTGATTGGGAAGAATTAAGGGAGCCTGTTAATAGTTAGAGTCTGGCCTTTTTAAAATTATTGTCCTTGTTCTTGAAGGCAGGGAGAGTTGGGCAGAATTTTCACCTCAGCGGACGGGCGCACACCCAACCCGCTCAAACGTGGAATGACGTGGGTTGACGTCAGTCGAACGTCCCAACGTCAACGCGCAGTCACGCAATAGTTCGGTCGGCAGGCGCCCGCGGGAATCGGCAGCACACCTGCCAACAATTAAAAGGCCTGTTAAGGCCATTAAAATCTCAATCAACTTAAATTTTTCGCCGCCCATCCGACCTTACGGTTGACAGGCAGGTAAAAAGGCCAAGCGGCCTTTGCTTTTTTTTTGGAAACCTCATCCAATGGCAGGATGAGGTTTCCTATACCAAATTTAAAAAAATAAAATTTTTAAAAATTTAATTTATAACGTGTCCCTACTCATGTGACAGAGTCACATGAGGGAACATGTTTTATAACTTCATTAAAGTCTTTATTTGTAATTTTTAAAACTCTTCATCAAGCTCTCACTTGCGCGCTCTCGCGAAGTTCCCCGCTCGCCGTCCTCCCCCGTCCGCACAGGCAGTGCTGAGCACTGCCACTCACATTTCACGCTGGGCGAGCCTTAATTGGCTGGCCAAGGTGAAATCACGGTCCAGCCCCAATCGCGAGTGGCGGTTGGCTTCCCGGCCACCCCGCCCCCCACCCCCTGCCGAGCCCACCTGACAAGGGCAAAGTTCTGCCCATAGTGGCATAATGGTAAAGTCACTGGACTAATCCAGAGGCACAGGCAAATGCTCTGGGGACGCAGGTCCAAATCCCACCACAACAGCTCAACCACAACATGACTGGCTCCTAACTGCCCTCTGAAATGGCCTAGCAAGCCACTCAATTCAAGGGCAATTAGGGTGGGCCACGAATGCTGGCCTTGTCAGTGATGCCCAAATTGCATGAAAGAATGAAGAAGGAAAAAGTAATTCTAAAGTTAGTTGAATCAAGGTGAGATTACATGACATCAATTAGTCTTTCCATCCACTTGTCTGTAAATATGGCAGCTTTAATGGCTCTTATGTGGCTTTGTCTCACTAAAATGTTTCAGTCTGTCTCTGGAAAGAATGGAGAATTGTGTGCAAAATGCACAATATCGAATTCAGATCACAAGGGGGTCCTATTGTTGCAGCCCAGCTTAGATATTGAGCATTAGAGGCACACTTTTGACTGAAGACTGTTTACAGAAGCACCTTTGTTCCAGAGGGAATATCTTGTAACGGTACCAATGTTTTCTCAAACTTTGGCAGTCATCAAAAACCCACAGTCTGATCAAAATACATGCAGCATGTACACTATACACTTGGGTATACTGAGAATTCATTTTTAAAAATTATTTCCCTAGATGGACAAGCTGAGAAGAAGTGTAACAGTAATTTTACATGCACCTTTATCGCAACCCAAAGTAGCCTTAGTTATCAGTGCCATTATCCAGAATGGCTTACAAGTTGCTCCATATTGTATCTCTACTAATGGGGCTGTTCAAAGGATTATTTTTTTTTTAATGTCAGTTTGTAGTAGTGGAACTTAGGACATGTGTTATACATGCTTCTGAAAGCAGCATCATAATCCACTTCCATGGTGTCCTTTATATCGAAAATATTGGGTTGAGGAAGTTCAGACAACAGCGATAAGTGGAACTATTCTATTTTCATCGGCAAAACCATTGTTAACTTACAGCTTTTGTGCACCATCCACAATGTTTTCCAACTTGTATACATTCCTCACATGATTTTGCATTGGCTTTTATACATTCACTGGGACCTGTAATAAGAAACAGAGGATCACTGTAATATGTTTGCAATAATTTATGTTTTTAACTTTACAGGAAAATTTCTCCAAAATTAACATTTTAAGCCAGATTAAATCAAAACAGTTCCTGTGATTGACTAAAACTACATACAGCCAGGATTGGTTAATACTGGATATGGCCAGGAATGTCTTAAATTGTCCACTGTAAGCACCTCGGGATCAAAAATCCATGGGTCAGTGATTTACACCAATGTGACCCTGCTTGAGTATGCAGTATCAGCCGGAAGAGTACCTCAGTAACATCTACGATGGGTCCTAGTGTCACTAGCAGTGCTTCTAAAGGCACCTGCCATCTTCAGGATGTTGAAAATTGTGACGTAGGTGCCTGGGATAGGTGGGGTATAAGGGTCCACCTTTGGAAATCTCCTGACTGTGCCCTCAGTGACCCCTTATGATTCTATTTTGATTTTCCAAATCTTTCTCACTGGGGGCCACGCCATGGCTTAGGTTTAGGCCCCTGTGGTGGGACCCACAACCTTCACTGAAAATGTTAATATTCTCAGTACGCTACCAACTTTAGCAGAGGAGAATTAAAGAGTGAGACTGAAAGAAAAATTTAGGGAAGTTAAAAATAATCTCATCCTCTGACAAACAACTGAGTTTCAATCTTAAAGTGGTTATAGGTTAATGATAAAGTGTGAAAAATATCATTTTGTGACGGTTTAGATAAAGTCCACCATTGAACACTATGAAGTAGATTATCAGTAATTGCTACTGCATCCACCACAGGCCCCTGACAATTGATGAGATACCCCTCCCTATTGAAGAATATAAACTCAAGTGACTTACAACACTGTAAGTTCACCACATTTCTAAGCTAGGCTTCTAGTAACTTGAGCCATCATAAAAATAGAAGCATCATTTAGGAAATGTGGGGCAATTTTTGACGTGCGTTTGAACATCTTAAATGAGAACTGGCATTTATATAGAACCTTATCACAACCACAGGACATCCAAAGCACTTGACAGTCAATTAATTACTTTTGAAGTTTAGTCACTAATGTTCTGTAGTCGAATATGGCAAAAGTCTACTTCAGTGATGTAGATAGATTGAAGAAGCTGGGTCTATTTCCCTTGGAGAAGAGAAGGTTGAGAGGAGATGTGATAGAGCTATTCGAAATCCTGAGGGGCCTGGACAGAGTAGATAAGAATAAACTGTTCCAATTAGTGGAACAAGAGGAGGGCCAGACTTAAGGCAATTGACAAAAGAAGCAATGGCGACATGAGGGATAATCTTTTCATGCAGCGAGTGGTTAGGATCTGGAATGCACTGCCTGATGGTGTGGTGGATGCAGGTTCAACTGAGGCATTCAAAAGGGAATTGGTTAATTATCTGAAAAGGAAGAATGTACAGGTTTACAGGTGGGGGAATGACTAGGCAAACTGTTCCAACAGAGAGCCTGCGCAGACACGACGGGCCGAATGGCCTGTTTCAGTGCTGTAAAAATTCGGTGATCCTGTGAATTCCCACTGCAATGAGCCAGTAAATCAATTTTGGTTTTAGTGTTTGAAGGATAATTTCTGGTAAAGCCACCAAGGGGTGAATTTTACAGGGGATGGGGGTGGTGGGGTGGGGCGTTATTGCTCCCACCACAGATAGAAAACTTTATAAAAGGCCTCGCCACAGCAATACAGTGGTGAGCCTTCCCCTCAGTGGAAGAAAGTCCCACCCTCAAGAGCTGCCGGCCAATGTCTTGCAGCACCTGTAGTGGGCGCTGCTAGGACTGCTGACAGTCCCACGAAGAAGACAGCATTGGTACCGGGGTGAGGCCAGTCTGGGGGTTTTGGGCGGGGAGGGATCGGACATCCTAGGATAGGAGGAGAGGGGGGTTTGGGGCAGTTGGGTTTTAGAGGCCAGGAAGAGGCACAAAGAGGGGTATCATCTTGGGGTTGGGTTGCCCCCATCCGCACAAGGCACCCCTCCAAAGGAGGTGCCCCCCTTTCTTCATGCCTTTTCATCTTTCCACTCTCGATCACCTACCTCTGCCAACTGTATGAAGGTGTGGGCAGCATAATATTCAGGTCAATTAGGTTGTTAACAAACTCAATTGCACATTAATGATTCTTTTAAAAACTGCAGGCAGGCTGCCAATTTCTGCACCCACCCGACTTTCTTATTATGGTAAACCAGCATGTTGACATTGGTCCCCTTGATCTTACTCAAATAATGTCCAGACTGCAATTTAATCTGCATCACATCCCTGACAATGCAGCATTGAAGTTACCAACCTGAAATATGTGCTCAAGTTTTGCTTTGAGGTTAAATTAGCCTGACTTAGAGGCACAAGTGCTACACTGACTCAAGCCTCCACTTGTGGGTTAAATGTTCAGGAATAAATCATGTTAGTTTAAAAGGCGTTACCTGAGTGAGCTAGACTCTGCCACATGCAGCAACAAATCAGCATTGCGTTTAGGATATACTTTAAACCCATCTGAAAGAAAAAAAACAGTTCTGATATTATACATCCAATGGTATAATACCATCCTTGCATCATTACAGCATATAAGACTTCAGTTTTAGAAATAGCGCAAGTTTTAATAGATAGTACTTGACTTGAATATTCAAAATTGTTCCATGGATTCTATTTGCCCTTCAGTATGTTATTAGGAAAAAAAACTTCAATTAATTTTATAAATTTAGCAATAACCAAATATGATCATAAATAATCTGTTCTGGTGTTTGTAGCTCCACTTTTTTCCGCAATGTCTTAAAACCATTTCCCCCGCCACAGCCTCTCACATTTCTTAAGAATTCAAGGCCCAAAACTACCAAGGCATCAGCACAAAATGTGCCTGTTAAAACATTGGCCAAAATTTTCCGTTTGGCGGGAGGAGCAGGAGCGGGCGCAGGCGGGCGCGGACCCGACCGGCGCCCGCAATCGAGGCCACGCTGCCATTTTGCGCGGGCAGGCCAATTGAGGCCCGCCCAGCGCATTTCCAACTCCCGTGGATAGCGGGAGTGTGCAGGTTGCGGCGGGCGTCTATAGACCGCAGGGTCCAATGGCAACCCTGCAGTCTGTTTAAAGGAAGGCCTGGCAGCCTCCTGTAGGCTGTTCGCTATGACCACCTGGAGATCCAACCACAGAGGGTCTGCTCAGCAGGGCAATCTGGAGGGAAGGGCAAGAGGAGCAGGCCAGATTGCAGGGTCTGCCACAGGAGCAGGGCAGGCTGTAGGGTAGGCCAGCGGGAGGCCAATGCGTCCCTCACTTTTCTGATGACTGCCTTGCTGCCCTCCTCGAGGAGGTGGCAGTGCGGCAGGAGGTGCTGGTTCCCCAGGATAGGAGGAGGAGGCCCCCCCACATGATGAAGTGTGCCTGGGAGGAGGTGGCGGAGGCGCTGAGCTCCCGTGATGTGGTGCGGCGCACCTGAATCCAGTGCCGTAAGCGCTTCAACAATTTGTTGTGCTCTGGCAGGGTGAGTACCATGTTGGCATTGGGCATTTAACCCAGCAGGTAGCTTTACCCTCTGAGGCCACCACCCCCCCAAACCCCCCCCGAAGTCTTACTGTCATGACTGCACGGTATCATGTTGGGCATTTGTCGCACACTGGGTGGGCAAGCAGATAGTGCCCATGCTTACATCAGCCTGAGTGGTTCATGAGGAGATGAGTTCTTCCCCACACCATGTGTTGCTCTTAGTCTCACATGACTAATCTGGGGGCAACCTGAAGGAGATGCAGCTAGGCGCATACTCAGAACTCCAACACATGTCCTATTCAGGGTGATGAGATTGTCAAAGGGGAGCCTCGAGGTCACGTGGCCAAGAGCCATCTGCTGCCCTTGACACTGCACGTAGTTGCGCCTCCTTGCTATAGGAGCAAAGACCGTGTGTTTCTTAAAGTGATGGACGCAAGGTGGCCGTTGGGGGGAGGGTTGGGATCAGTTGTACTATATGTTTGTGGCTGATCAGCAGTAGCGTGGAGAGGAGGCACTGGAGGCCTGATATGGGCCACAGTGGTTGGGGTGTGGCGTGCGCGTGCAGAATCCATGTGCAAATTGCCGCAATGAATTGTCTTCTCTGTTTTTCAGGAGAAAAATGCTCACAATGTCTCTGAGCGTTTGTGGACTGGAGGCAGCCAGGCCCAGTTGCTGATTTTGAGCTGTTTCGAGCAGGAGGCCCTGGAGCTTGAGAGATGCCATGCGCCCAGGTCCACAGGTGCCGGTGAGGCTGGGGTGGAGCGGCCAGGTATTTGAGGTCCACAGTGACATTTGAGGTGTTTGAGGTCCATAATGGGTCTTCCCACTATCCAAAGCACTGATGATTGTTTGAATCGTTATTGTAGCAACATTATTCATTCACAGACTGATAGAGTCAGATGTGTGGGTCATAGACAAAGGTCACTCAGCCCTTCGAAGATGTGCATGTCAAGCACCTTCCAAAACCTCCTTATCCCATTTCCCACCACTATCCCCATGGCCTTGTGTGCCATGGCATCGCAACTGCACATCCAAATACTTATTACATGTTGGGATGGTTTCTGCATCCACCACCCTTTCAGGCAGTGCTTCCCACATTACTGTGTGCAAGAGTTCCTCATCACCCTCACCTGTCAACCTCATGCCCCTTACCTTAAATCTACACCACCAGGTTACTCATCCCTCCGCCAAGGGAAAAAGTTCCTTTCTGTTGACCCCATATATGGCCCTCATAATGTTATAAAGTTCAATAATGTCACCCCTCAATCTCCTCTGCTCCAGGGGAAATAACCCCAGTCTATGCTATGTCTCTTCATAACTCCAACTCTCCAGCCCAGCCAGCATCCTGGTCAGCAACCTCTGCACTCTCTCCACTGCAATCACATCCCTCCCATGAAGTGCATTTCACAACTGTACGCAGAACTACAGCTGTGGCCTCGGCAGCATTTTCTGCACTTGGAACATGACCTCCCTGTCCCTATATTCTATTCCTTGGCTAATACAGGCAAGTATGGCATTTACCTTCTTAAACGCCGTATGTACCTGTCCTGCTACCTTAACAGGCCTGTCGACATGCCCAGAAATGTCCCTCTGATCCTTCTTACTTCCCATGGTCCTACCATTCATCGTGTATTCCCGTGCCTTATTTCTCCTGACCAAGTGCATCACCTCACATTTATACACATAACATTCCATTTGACATTCCTTAGGCTGTCTGACCAGCCTGTCTGTATCCACCTGTAATGTTTGTGGCTCCTCCTTACTATTTGCCACTCCACCAATATTCGTCTCCATAGGTTCTGGAAGGTTGAGCGCATAATGAGCCGGGGGGAAAGGGATGAAGTGTGTCACTGCGTGGACGCTAACTGATCCACTGTCCTTGTTGTTATTCAGCATCATCAGAGCCTGTCGACCAGGGTCGATTGCAGATGCCCCCTCTCACACCTGAGGGCCCTCAACTGTCACCTGCGTCACATGTAGCACCTGTAAACATAAGCATAAGGCACCTTAGGCACACCATGGGTTTCTCACTGGTGCTTTTGTGTTGGCTGTAGATTAGGGAATTATTATTTCTTGATGTTTGAAAAACATTTTGCTTTTATTTTGTTTGGCCATAATATGGAGAAAATTAAATCTAGATGTGTTACCATGGCTGAGGGTGGCTCCTTTATGCTGCATTTGTATGTTTTACATACATGTCATGAGTGTTTGAGTGGACATTGAGGTTTATGTCCAAAGCCCTTAGTTGCAGCTGATGAAGTGGCACTTTTAGCACTTAAGTGCCGGGTATGGAAGTGCCAGGCAAGTCTGGTCCTCCTGATACATTTGTGTGGAGCTAGCTGAAGGCTCGTTGGTGTTCCTGCCTCCTTGCTGTAGTGCCAGGTCAGCGTTTAGCCCCTCATCATTCCCCTGTGCTTCCTGATCCTCAGAATCAGTGCTGGACTCCTCGTGTGCAGCCGCATCCACCACGTCAATGTCTTCATTGTTCATTGCATCCCCCCTTTCCAGCACAAGATTGTGGAGAGCACAGCATGCAACCACTATCACCAAGACATGGTCTGGGGGTTACTGAAGTGCGCCCCCTGAGTGGTCCAGGCATCGGAAGCGCATCTTGAGAAGACCGATGGCTCTCTCCACCACAGCCCTTGTGGAGGCGTGGCTCCTATTGTAATGCTGCTCAGCTTCTGATATTGGATGGCGGAGAGGCATCATGAGCCACCTTCTGAGGGGATAGCCTTTCTCACCCAGCAGTCAGCCATCCAGCTAAGCTGGAGCACTGAAGAGCCCCGGGACCTGGGAGTGTCTGAGGATGTAAGCGCTGTGGGAGCTGCCTGGGTACCTTGCACAGACTTGTAGAATCAGCATCCTGTGATCACACACTATCTGCACGTTCATGGAGTGGAAGCCCTTCCTGTTGATGAAGGCACCGGGCTCACCTGCTGGCGCCTTGATGGCCACATGTGTACAGTCTATTGCACCCTGGACGCGGGGGAAGCCAGTAATGGCCGCGAAGCCTCTGGCTCACTGTGTCTGGCTTGCCTGATCGCAGCGAAAGTGGATGAAGGTCAATGCCCAACTGAACAGAGCGTCTGTAACCTGCTTGACACAAGTGTGGACAGCTGATTGGGAGATATCGCAAAGATCACCCACCGAGCCCTGGAATTAGCCAGAGGTATAGAAGTTGAGGGCAACTGTGACCTTTAGAGCCACTGGCATGGGGTGTCCACCCACACATTTAGGGGAGATCTCAGGGCCAATTATCTGACAGATGTAGTTGACTGTCTCCCTTGACAGTGGAGCCTCCTTCGGCACTGCACCTCAGTCACATTGAGGTAGCTGCTTCGCCGCCTGTATACCCTGGCAGCAGGATAGTGGCGTCTTCTGCGGCCCCTTCCACTTTGGACTACCTCTTAGCCCTGCGCCCCTTGTGCCTGCGCCTGTCCTCCCAAAGGTGGCTCCCTTCGAGGTTGATTGTGCACTCCTGGCCTCCTCCTTATTCTAGCTCTCCCTTCCTACTCAGAGGAGCTGCCTCCAGTGGATATGTCAGAACCCATACCCAGGCTGAAGGAAGGCCTCTAGAAAGCTGCAGGCCCAATAAAGATTCCTGACTGCAGAGTGCTGACCTGAAGGTTCAAAGTACACAGAAAGCTGCTGGAATTCGTTCTGAACTGCTGCAGATCACACAGGCAAGTTTAAAAAACTTTCTGCAATAGATACTCACAGACCAGATTGACAATCCCACTGACTCCTCTTATCCCGCCTGTGGATGAGTTTTATTAAAAAGCCGCTTACCCACCTGCCCGTTGCATCCATGCGCCGAGCCGAAGATCGCACGGGCGCCTGAAAATCGGCATTGATTGCCGAATTAACGGCCTTAATTAGCCCGTTAATTATGGCGGGTGCGCGTCGAACTTCATTGCGCGCCCGCCCAATGAAATATCGCAATGGCGCGCGGTGATGTCGGGACGCTCGTCTGACGTCACCGCGCGTCATTTTACGCGATGACGTGCGGGGCCCACCCCCCACAGGTCATGCAGAAAATTCTGCCCATTAACTTCAAAGTACAGGTTTGTTACATTCCAATGTAAGCTTTTATTTTCTGCAACTCAGAGGCTCGTCATTGCATTTAGAGTATGTAAGACAATTCTTACAATGGGAAAGTCTTTAACACTGAGATAAATATATTTTGCAATTTGAAACTCAATTTCCACAATGAGCTATCTTATCAAGGCAGTTCCTTTTTGTGTAACAGAGGAAGCGTCTCATTAGAAATTGCTGTTAAATCACATGCAGAGCCTCGGGTTGTGGCACCTGCTACTGCAATTTTAACAATGTCAAAAATGTCAAAGTTTCAGAACATTATTTCATTGCAGATGTACATTTTGTATTTGAAGGTAAAGCGTAAGATGTTGAGTTCAACAACAAAAATCTAGTGTATCAAATTAAGTCACAGCAGATTTGATAACAAGATTTCTGATGGAGTTTAGAAACTGCTTTGATAAAATGTCACTAGTTATTGAATTAGAATTGTGATGAGATGGTACAGGATTTCACTACATATTTGAAACAGTATTTCAAGATTTCTCCACCTGACAAAATTAAGGTACCTTTTTTGCAAAATCCAAATTAGATGATAGCGCACAAATTAAATGGAATTGGACAGATCTCCCACACTTTAGAATCCATTTTCTCAAAAGTCATAGGTAGGGTTCTATAAAATCTGCAATTTTAGTATTAAAATACTCAATTTTCAAAGAGTTAAATACCTACTGGAACTCAATTAGATTTTACACATTCAACCCTGAGCACATCTGGGTTAAATATAACCTAACCTTGCATTTCCTTAAATGAATTTTGCTGAATTCGAAGGAATTGGGGGAAGTAACCAACAATAAAGCAGTCCATTATAGTGCATGAGAGGACAAATCTCTTTGAGGCTATTTTATGTAAACATGTGATCAACAAATGATAACCAAAGGAGCTTATCTGCACTCAATGTGTAGCTATAAAGTCCTCAAAACCACATATAATTCAGATATCGCTGGGTTCACATGTTTGAATTTGACCAGTGTCAGCCTTGGCTCAGTTGTTCGCACTATTATTTGTTGAGTCAGAGAAATTGTGAGTTCCAGGCCCATTCCAGAGCCAAAAACAGAATTACCTGGAAAAACTCAGCAGGTCTGGCAGCATCGGTGGAGAAGAAATCAGTTTTTATCCATTCCAGAGCCTGGTGCACAAAAGTCTAGACTGACACTCCAGTGTTGTATTGAGGGAGTGCTGCACTGTTGAAGGTGCTATCTTTCCAATGAGATATTAAACCAAGGCCCTGTATGCCCCCTTCATGAAAGATCCTGTGGCACTATTTTGAACAGCAAGTGTTCTGTCAAATGTGCATTCCTCAATCAGTGAAAACAGATTATCTGGTCATCATATTGCTATCTGTGGGAGCTTGCTGTGCACAAATTGGCTGCTAAATTTCCTACATTACAACAGTGAATACACTTAAAAGTACTTTGTTAGCTGGAGAGTACTTTGGGGTGTCCTTAGGTTGTGAAAGGTGCTATATAAATGTAAGCCTCTCGTTCTTCCCTTACATTCTTACATTACATTCTTTCTTCTGGCATTTCACAATGTTCTATTCGCAGTGCTACTCCCTCATAGGTGGAGAACTTTGAACTCCCCAATAAAGAAACTGTGCTGTGATTAGACCTTTCTACAATAGGCCTGTGAAATTTGATATGATGAAACCAGTGACATCCAAAGTAAATTGAACCAACAATAGGAACAGTGAGTGGCAAAGCTGAACATTGTGAAGAACAGGGCAGCAAATCTGAACCTCAGGGAGAATGGATATGGTCCTGGAATCAGCAGATTCAAAAATCAGGGAAAAAAAGAGGCAAAACCAGTGTTTTTCCTGAGACAGAGCTGGGCAGGGCTTGTCACTACCACAGATGCAGACCAAATACTGACACCAAATCAAGTGGGTAGTGGAAGCTATATGGAAAATCAGGGGTGCTAGTTTCAACATAAATGGTTCCATAGCGTTGGTTTAGTGAGCAGCTATGATACATGGTGTGGCACTGACCTTAACACAGATCAGGAAGAAACCTGGTTCAACCGTAGTCAGTGTTGAATCAGCTGTTTTCAGCCGAGGTGGAGCTTGGGCAGCAATGCCCTCAGTGTTTTCAAACCAGCATGTGCTCACTATCCGACATTCCCTGCTGGATGAATGCAAAGAGGGCAAGGACAGGATCAAACTGCATTGCTTCAATGAACAAATATCCTACCAATATTTACAGTATAGTAAAAGAAAAGAAGACATTCATTTATCTAGAGCTTTTCACACCAACCACTGGAACTCTAAAAGTGTTTTACAGCTAATGAAGTAATTTTCAAGTGTAGCCACTATTGAAATGTAGGTGGTCTGGCAGCCAACTTGTGCACAGCAAGTTCCCACAAACAGCAATGTGATAATGAGCAGATAATCCATTCTTGTGATATTGATTGAGGGATAAATATTGGCAAGGGCACTGGGAATAACTCCCCTGCTCTTCTTTAAAATAGTGCCATGGGATCTTTTACATCCATCCAAGGCTCACTTTAATATCTCATCCACCAATATGGCACCTCCACCAGTGCAGTTCTCCCTCAGTACTGCACTGGAATGTCAGCATTGATTTTGTACACACCTCCTTGGGTGGGACTTGAATCCAAAACTTTGTGACTCGGAGCTGAGACTGCTATCAACTGAGCTACGGCTGTCACCAAGAGCTGCATTGTTGCAGGGCCAGAAGATCTTCAGAGCCATTTAAAAATGGCAGGCAGGACCTGATTCCAGGATTCCCATCCCCATTCTCAGTGCCCCCAATTTATTTATTTATTCATTCATGGGATGTGGGCTTCGCTGGCTGGGCCAGCATTTACTGCCCATCCCCAGCTGCCCTTGAGAAGGTGGGGGTGAGCTGCCTTTTTGGACCACTGCAGTCCATGTGATGTAGATACACCCACAGTGCTGTTAGGAAGGGAGTTCCAGGATTTTGACCCAGCAACAGCGAAGGAATGGTGATATATTTTCAAGTCAGGATGGTGAGTGACTTGGAGGGAAAATTCCATGTGGTTGTGTTCCCAACTATCTGCTGCTCTTGTCCTTCTAGGTGGTAGTGGTCATGTGTTTGGAAGGTGCTGTCTAAGGAGCCTTGGTGAATTCCTCCATCTTGTAGATGGTACACACTGCTGCCATTGTGCGTCGGTGTAGATGGTGGACAGGCTTTGGGCAGTCAGGAGGTGAGTTGCTCATCGCAGGATTCCTAGCCTCTGACCTGCCCTTGTAGCCACAGTATTTATATGGCTAACTCAGTTCAGTTTCTAGTCAATGGTAACCCCCAGGATGTTGATTGTGGGAGATTCAGTGACGGTAATGCCATTGAACATCAAGGGGTGATGGTTAGATTCTCTCTTGTTGGAGATGGTCATTGCCTGGCACTTGTGGGGTGCGAATGTTACTTGCCACTTGTCAGCCCAAGCCTGGATATTTCCCAGGTCTTGCTGCATTTGAATATGGACTACTTCCGCATCTGAGGAGTCACGAATGGTGATGAACATTGTGCAATCATCAGCGAACATCCCCACTTCTGACCCTATGATGGAAGGAAGGTCATTGATGAAGCAGCTGAAGATGGTTGGGCCAAGGACACTACCCTGAGGAACTCCTACAGTGATGTTCTGGAGCTGAGATGACTGACCTCCAACAACCACAACCATCTTCCTTTGTGCTAGATATGACTCCAACCAGCGGAGAGTTTCCCCCCTGGTTCCCATTGACTCCAGTTTTGCTAGGGCTCCTTGATGCCACGCTCAGTCAAATGCTGCATTGATGTCAAGGGCAGTCACTCTCACCTCACCTCGGGAGGTCAGCTCTTTTGTCCATGTTTGAACCAAGGCTGTAATGAAGTCAGGAGCTGAGTGGCCCTGGCAGAACTCAAAGTGGGCATCAGTGAGCAGGTTATTGCTAAGCAAGTGCTGCTTGATAGCACTGTTGATGACCCCTTCCATTACTTTACTGATGATTGAGGGTAGACTGATGGGGCGGTAATTGGCCAGGTTGAATTTGTCCTGCTCTTTGTGTACAGGACATACCTGGGCAATTTTCCACATAGCTGGGTAGATGCCAGTGTTGTAGCTGTACTGGAACAGCTTGGCTAGGGGCGCAGCAAGTTCTGAAGCACAGGTCTTCAGTACTATTGCCGGAATATTGTCAGGGCCCATAGCCTTTGCAGTATCCAATGCCTTCAATTGTTTCTTGATATCACATGGAGTGAATCAAATTGGCTGAAGACTGGCATCTGTGATGCTGGGAACCTCCAGAGGAGGCCGAGATAGATCATCCACTTGGCGCTTCTGGCTGAAAATTATAGCAAATGCTTCAGCCTGATCTTTTCCACTGATGTGCTGGGCTCCCCCATCATTGAGAATGGGGATATATGTAGAGCCTCCTCCTCCAGTGAGTTGTTTAATTGTCCACCAGCATTCACAACTGGATGTGGCAGGACCGCAGAGCTTAGTTCTGATCCGTTGGTTGTGAGATTTCTTAGCCCTGTCTATCACTTGCTGCTTATGCTATTTGGCACACAAGTAGTCCTGTGTTATAGCTTCACCAGGTTGACACCTCATTTTTAGGTATGCCTGGTGCTGCTCCTGGCATGCCCTCCTGCACTCTTTATTGAACCAGGGTTAACGCCCTGGCTTGATGGTAATAGTAGAGTGGGGGATATGCTGGGCCACAAGGTTACAGATTGTGTTCAAGTACAATTCTGCTGTTGCTGATGGCCCACAGAGCCTCATGTATGCCCAGTCTTGAGTTGCTAAATCTGTTCAAAATCTATCCATTTAGCACGGTGGTAGTGTCACACAACACGATGGAGGGTGTCGTCAATGTGAAGGCGGGACTTCGTCTCCACAATGACTGTGCAGTGGTCACCCCTACCGATACTGTCATGGACAGATGCACCTGCAGCAGGCAGGTTGGTGAGGATGAGGTCAAGCATGTTTTTTCCTCTTGTTTGTTCCCTCACCACCTGCCACAGACCCAGTCTAGCAGCTATGTCCTTTAGGACTCAGCCAGCTCGGTCAGTAGTGGTGCTACCGAGCCACTCTTGGTGATCGATATTGAAGTCTCCCAACCAGAGTACATTCTGCGCCCTTGCCACCCTCAGTGCTTCAAGTGATGTTCAACATGGAGGAGCACTGATTCATCATCTGAGGGAGGGCGTTATGTGGCAATCAACAGGAGGTTTCTTTGCCCATGCTTGACCTGATGATTGAGACTTCATGGGCTCGGGAATCAATGTTGAGGACTCCCAGGGCACCTCCCTCCCAACTGCATACCGCTGTACCACCACCTCTGCCAGTGGGACAGGACATACCGAGAGATGGTGATGGTGGTGTCTGGGACATTATCTGAAAGATACGATTCCATGAGGATGATTTTATTAGGCTGTCACTTGACTAGTCTGTGAGACAGCTCTCCCAATTTTGGCACCAGCCCCCAGATGTTAGTAAGGAGGACTTTGCAGGGTCGACAGGGCTGAGTTTGCCATTATAAAGGCAAAATACTGCGGATGCTGGAAATCTGAAACAAAAACAAAAAATGCTGGAAAAACTCAGCAGGTCTGACAGCTTTTGTGGAGAGAAAGACAGAGTTAACATTTCATGTCCGTATGACTCTGTCTTTCTCTCCACAAAAGCTGTCAGACCTGCTGAGTTTTTCCAGCATTTTTTGGAGTTCAATATGACTCTTCTCTGGAACTTCTTGGGGCCTAGTCTTTCTGACTAGCTCTGCTTCTTAAGGGAAAAGAGGAAAAAGTTTTTATTGGTTAGCTCTGCTGCTTGGCACTTAACGGTCATTTTTATTAATTGCTCTTTTAGTTAAATTATCAATTTATTGCTTTGGCAATGTTGAATGCTGTACTAAACCTTATCTTTTGGAAATTTGCTCATCAGACCCTTGAGTGAGAAAACAATTGAAACGTGGCCCCTCATGTGGAAAGGTTGGACAATCCTGTTCTATACCAATTACTGCACCAAAAATCAAAAGTACCAGCTGAAGTAAATAATAAAATTTTTTATATCTCAAAACACTTCACAATCAAACTTTGAAAAGCCTGATAAAGGGGAAATCACATGAAATAGAAGCAGGAGTAGGCCATTCGGCCCATCGAGCCCATTCTGCCTTTTAATAAGATCATGGTTGATTTGATTGTGGCCTTAACTCCACTTTCTTGCCTGTCCCTCGTAACCATTGACTCCCTTGTAGATCGAAAATCTATCTAACTCAGCCTTGAATATATTCAATGACCTTACCTCTCTGTGGAAGAATTCCAAAGACTAACAACCCTGTCAGAGAAGAAATTCCCTCTCATCTCAGTCTTAAATGGGAGACCCCTTATTTATAAATTGTGCTCCCTGGTTCTAGATTCTCCCATGAGGGGAATCTCAGCATCTATTCTCTCAAGCCTCCTGAGAATGCAAGTTTAACTTTGGTGGTGGGAAGCTTTTAGAAACCGTAATTCAGGACTAAAATTAATAGTCACTCGGGCAGGTTAATTAAGGAAAGTCAGGATGGGCTTGTTAAGGCAAAATCACATTTAACTAACTTGCTTGAGCTTTTTGATGGAGTAACGTAGAGGGCTGGTGAGGGTAATGCTGTTCATGTGGTGCATGGATTTCCAAAAGACATTTGATAAAGTGCTGCGCAACAGAGTTAGAGTTCATGGAATGGGGCTGTAGCAACATGGGTATGAAATTGGCTGCGTGACAGGGGATGAGGCTTATTTTGGTAGCTGCTGCAGTTCTTACAAGTATGTGAGCACGACAAAATGGCAAAAAGGGATTATGCACTTACACTGTTAAAACAATTCTAACAGTGATTTGCTGAGCAAGAAATTATACAACATGATTCCTTTATGTTTTATCATTGATAGACAGTTTTAAAAATATAATTTTAGAGTTAGAGTATGATTAATAGCTGATGTCCCTCATGGCTGGATTTTTTTCCAAACACTGAGACTGAAATAGAACAAAGCAAATGAACAAAATATTTCTCAATATGGTAACAGTATGTACTCTGGGACTACAACGCACTAGGAAAAAAAAACTATTCTGGCAAAGATTAACTAACAGTGAAGTTGTTTCCATATAAGGTCAGAACTTTACTGCCTGTTCAGAGGTCAATCTCGCAAACCCTCTTCAGCTAGTCAGCTTCCTTCAGCATGCAAAAAGGTTGATGTTACAAGCAAGCTTGCTGGAGGGCAGTCTATTTAACATTACGTGAATGTTTAATACATCTAGCATGTGACAATGATTCTTCAGACATTGCTCTTCACAGTATCACAAGCTGTTCCAGATAAAAAAAATCTATCTTAACCAAAAAAATGATTTTAAAAAAGCAGGAGAACATCAATCACCTCCTACTTTTTTCCCTTTCTCTAAGCTTGGTAAGCTGGCCTCTCTCCAACAGCAGAAGCAGAGCACTTAGAAGCAGCTGCCAATCTCCAGAAACGTCCCTCAGCAATTAACCTTTAATTGACCTCAAGATGTGCATATTTTGACCACTTCGCTTTAAAGCATGAGGTTAACTACAATTCTACTTCCACATTTGAAGATCACAACCGTATTTCAGACTACAGACTACCCATAAATGCCATTGGAGAGTGTCTAGAACAGCACTTCCCAAACTATTTTCAGATGTGAGCCCATTTTAGGTTCAGGGGTATTTTAGGAAAACCTGCAGCCTGATTCTGCAATGGCTCCCTGTGGACTCTTCCCCTCTCAAAGACGACCTCCCTGGCAACGTGAATCACATTGGCCTCATATAAAGGTAGAAATGCTAATTAGCTATCTTCTAGGCCCCCAAACTTCATTCCATTTTGGAATAAATGGACAGTTTAAACTATAACCAGTACATTCCGAACACCTTGCTGGGATTTGGAGGCTAACAGTCTATCCACTGCCAGCACGTTGCTTACAGGTGTGAATATCTTGCACCTTCCTCCCTCTTTAGCAGCATCCAAGTTTGTTGTCAGGCAGAATTTAGAACAGGTCATATTACCCTCTTCATTCCTCTGCATTACCCTAAATTTTTTTTTATATTCATTGGACATGGACATCACTAGCTAGGCCAGCATTTATTGCCCATCCTTAATTGGCCTCATTCAGAGTCATTTAAGAGTCAACCACATTGCTGTGGGTCTGGGATCATGTGTAGGCCAGACCAGGTAAGGACAGCAGATTTCCTTCCCTAAAGGGCATTAGTGAACCAGATGGGTTCTTATGACAATCAACAATGGTTTTATGGTCATCATCAGACTTTTAGTTCCAGATTTTATTGAATTTAAATTCCACTATCTGCCATGGTAGGATTTGAACCCAGGTCCCTAGAGCATTACCCTGGTTTTCTGGATTATTAGTCCAGTGACAATACTACTACGCCATCACCTCCCCAACATAGTCCCAAAATATAACAATCTTATAAACTTGATATGTTAACACACTACAGATCTTATGCTGCTAGGTAGGGAAGGATTTTGACCCCACGATGATGATAAAACTGTGATGTGTGTCAAAATGAAACATGGAGGGGAACTTGAAGGTGATAGGTCCCTCTCCTCAAGCACTGTCTCCCTTCAGTACAAAACCACATCATCACCTTGACATCTCTATCCACCTCCACTTCCTCTCTATACTCCTTGAACTTGCTGTCATCTCTGAAATCCATCTTTTCCACAACCTCATGTTTGAGTCTCTCCAGTCAGATTTATGCCCCTGTCACAGCACTGTAGCGGTACTTATCAAAGTCACAAATTATATCCTCTGTGATTGTGACCACGGTCCACTATTCCTCCTCTCCCTTTCACTCATCTCTGTAACCTTTGACATGAGAGACTATTCTTATCCAACACCTCTCATCCATTGTCCAGCTCAGTGAGGTCACTTGGTTCAACTCACGTCTATCCAATTGTAGCCAGAGCACCTTCAGCAACGATTTCTCTTTCCATCCCCACACCATTACCTGTAGAGTCCTCCAAGGATCTATCCTTTGTCTCCTGATCTTCCTCAGCTGTGTGCTGCTTCTTGGCAACATCCTTTGAAGACTTGGCCTGGATTTTTGCAGAATTGTGGCGACTCCAGGGAACTTCCAAAATGGCGAAGGGACCCATATCCAGAAGTCGCACCCCATTTCCATCAGAACATATTCACCCAGACAGGAAGAGTGCCTGGACATGTCTGCTACATATGGGAAGCGCGAACTCAGCAGGGCCATTTGAACTCAGTGCTGAATATGAGAATATAAGAAATAACAGACCCCATTTTCTCTGGAGCAAGGGGCTTATCCCACAGAGTGGGAGTTACAAATCTTTAGAGAAGTTGTAAGTGCTCTTGAAGGACGGTTAAGGTCTGTAGAATTGTTAAGCTGTCAAGTTATTTAAATGGCCAGCACTTTAAAAAGTGAAAAAAGTGCCTGCCTGTGTCTGTGAGAGTTGACACAGAGTTGACACAGGCAGGCGCTTTTCCCATTATTTCTCATTGAGGCCCTGTTTGATTCTTGCCCTTGATTTCTCTGCCTATCACTTTTCTTATTCCCCTTTCTGTCTTTTGTTCTTGTCCTTGATTCCCCCTCTTCTGACTCCTTGCATAGGTTCCCATCCCCCTGCCATTTTAGTTTAAAATCCTCCCCAACCACTCTAGCAAATAGTCCACCTAGGACATCAGTCCTGGTCCTGCCCAGGTGTAACCTGTCCAATTTGTAATGGTCCCACCTCCCCCAGAACCGGTCCCAATGCCCCAGGAGTCTGAAACCCTCCCCCTCACACCATCTCTTCAGCCACGTATTCACCCGATATATCCTGCTATTTCTACTCTGACTAGCACGTGGCACTGGTAGTAATCCTGAGATCACTACCTTTGAGGACCTACTTTTCAACTTACTTCTTAACTCCCTATATTCTGCTTTTAGGACCTCATCCCTTTTTTTACCTACGTTTGTACCAATGTGTACCACGACCACTAGCTGTTCACCCTCCCCCTTCAGAATGTCCTGTAGCTGCTCTGAGATATCCTTGGCCCTAGCACCAGGGAGGCAACATACCATCCTGGAGTCTCATTTGTGGCCACAGAAACGCCTATCTATTCCCCTTACAATTGAATCCCCTATAACTATTGCATTCCTGCACTTTTTACTCCTCTCCTGTGCAGCAGAGCCAACCATGGTGCAACGAATTTGGCTGTTGCTGCTTTTCCCTGAGAGGCCATTCCCCTCAACAATATCCAAAGCGGTATATCTGTTTTTCAGGAGAATAGCTACAGGAGATTCCTGCATTGTCTGCCTAGTCCTCTTGCTCTGCCTGGTGGTCACCCATTCCCTTCCTGCCTGTGGACTTTTAGCCGGTGGTGTGACCATCTCGCTATACGTGCTATCCATGATACTGTCCGCCTCACGGATGCTCCACAGTGCCCCCAGCCGCCTCTCCAGCTCCAAAACCCGGGCTTCCAGGAGCTGCAGCTGGAGTCACTTCCCGCACAAATGCTGGTCCCGGGCACTGGAAATGTTCCTGGCTTCCCACATAGAGCAGGAGGAGCCCACCATGCCTTTGAGCTCTCCAGCCATGACTTATCCCTTTAAACTGAATTAAACCTTTTGGAAGATACTTAATATCAAATAATATCAATTACTCTAGGACCCTTCTTCCCTGCTCCAAGTTGTTACAGAATATAGCCCTTACAAATGATGAACAACAAAATATGACCTTAAAAACTATAAGCAGTAAAAGTAGTAAATACATACCCAACCATACTCACAGTACTCAAAGAATCACCTTGTTCCCTCCTCACCGAATTCTCTCAGTCACCATCTCCAACTTAAGCACTCTACTGCAGCCCAAAGCAGCAATCCAGTGCAGACAAAGTCAGCACAAGATCATCGCTTTTCTTTCTGAAGAAAGATAGAAAAGGAAAGGAGCACCTCCTCCCTCCTCACCCAACTCCCTCAGTCACCTCTGCTCCCCCAGCTGCTTTTCATCTCCCTACTCCTCTCGCACTCTTTTTCAACTCCCAGCTCCTTTCACGCTCCTTTTCAATTCCCAGCTCCTTTTCAACTCACAGCTCCTCTCGCGTTCCTTTTCAACTCCCGACTCCTCTCGCGCTCCATTTCAACTCCCGACTCCTTTTCAACTCCCAACTCCTCTCGCGCTCCATTTCAACTCCCAGCTTCTTTTCAACCCCCGACTCCTCTTGCGCTCCTTTTCAACTCCCGACTCCTCTTGCGCTCCTTTTCAACTCCCAGCTCCTTTTCAACTCCCGGTTCCTTAGAGTATTAGAGTATAACATAGCTTTGCAACTTGTGTTATCCTTACAAATCTGTATATATCTGTAAAGGTATAGCTGTTGAAGGAGTATTGTAATACAGTTCATCTTTACTTGTTTAATAAATGTTTTTTTTATTAAAAGCTCATTAGCTGACTTCAATGACTCTTCAGTAGTTACTTTGCACGACTCTAAACAAACAAATGAAAATTAGCATCTATCAAGCTGGGTTCCACTTGTCCAGGGGTAACCTCAGCTGGGATCATAACAGGTGCCACAGATTTGACTCTTGCTACAGTCCTCTGAGGAACCATCTCACGCACCAGTATCCAAAATGGAAAAACGGTTAGAGAACGAGATAGTCTCAGGTGATTCCTGCACGACCTGCCTGTTTCTCTTAGGTACTCTGGTGGTCACCCATTCCCTTTCTGCCTGTGTAATTCTTAACTGCAGTGTGACCATCTCAGTAAACATGTTATCCACTTAATCCTCAGGCTTGTGGATGTACCTTAGCAACTCCAGCTGCCGCAGTCTCCGTAACTTGGAGCTCAAGTTTCTGCAGCTGGTGACACTTTCTGCAGATATAGTCATTGAGGCCACTTTGTCCCTGCATAACTTCCCACATCCCGCAAGATGCGCATTCCACATGGCCGAGCTGTACTGTCATACCGTATACTTTATATAAAGTGTTTATGGCAGTATTTACTAATTTATTTTAATTATTATCTTAATTTAGAATAATTCCTATGTATACTACAATTTACTGTGTTTATCTCAGTTTCGCCCCTTCTCACGCTCTTTTAACTCTCCGACTCTGCTCTCAGTCTTGTCCCTTCTCAGATCTTTTAACCCTTTGACTCTGCTCTCGATCTCGCCCCTTCTCGCGCTCTTTTATCTCCCGGCTCCATTCATGTGAAATATTGCTGTCACTGTGTCCCTAGAGAGATGGAGTCTCCTGCGGCACTGGACCTCAGCATCTGGAGGTAGTTGGAGCTCTGCCTGAACACTCTAGCCGTTGAGTAGTGGTGTCTTCAGTGTGCTCTCCCGTGTTGGCCTCCCTGCTGACTCTGCACCAACTGAACCCATGTCTCTCCTCTTAAAGGTGTATCCCTGAGGTGCTGCCTGCACTCACCTGGCCTCTTCTCCCCCCGGCCCCTTTCTTCCTCTTCAGTGGAGGTTCCACCAGTGGAATACACTATCCCCATTAGATGGGATGCAGAGGACCAGTGCCTTGAAAGTGAAGGAGCACTGAGCTGCAATACTCAGGGGAACCTTCCAGGGAAGATGAGATGCTGAAAGGCAGGCTTGACAATCGAACGAGATGCAAAGAAACTCTGGGACAACTCTGTACTCACACAGCAATGAATTGGCAATGACAGCGTAAGTGCTGCTGCTCCGGGATTCTTTAATCCTGCCCGTGGATGAGAAAATGATTAATGTGTGATTTCAGCCCGCCCATGCAACGAGCTAAAAATCACATGGACAATGTAAAATCGCTGTCAATAGGCTTTTTAATGACCTAAGTTGGCCCTTTAATTATCAGTGGGCATGGCTCCGACTCCAGCGCGCACGCGCCGACCTCTATATTGCATCCGTGTGCAACGATGTCAGGATGCATGCCCGATGTCATTTCTCGCAATTTTACATGCGTTCAGGTTGGGCGCACAGCTGGCCTCGGAGCACAAAATTCACGCCATGGTGTCAGGTTAATACACATTGTTCACCAAGATTATTATTTCTGAACAGACCATTAACTTTTTAAAAGAAATTCAAACTTCCACTTGATAGCTAAAAGGATGACACCAAAAAATTTTACTTTACTGTAACAAACAGACTAAAAGCACTATTATCTAAACACTATTTTTGTAGACAGTTTTTACTTTAAACTACAGAATAGAACTTTTCACCTTTGCTTTTAAGACAACTGAAAAACCCACTTTGTATACTTTACATTCTCCTTTAAGTGGTCATTCAATTTTCCCAGACCCAGTCCAAAGTGATTCTCAGCCCCCCAGGATTTACTTCCATTTTTTTTTCTTTCCCAGCCTGATAGCTTTCAGTCCCAGAACTGTCCCTCATGATGGGAGTTTTTTTCCTGGAGATTCTCCCTCCAGCGCAAGCTCAGCTAATCTTCCAGTCTCATTTCAAATCCTCACGATTTTGGTCTTTTCAGTCCAAGTGCGAGCTCCCACCTGCACTCCTGTGTGGTGAACCATGGAAACTTTCAGCCTCTGGCTGCTCTCTCTCTCTCTCTCTCCTGTATCCTGGCAGACTGCCTGTGTCTGTGAGTTTCCAAGGATATCTTATAGACTCTTCCTTTCTCAAAGCCCATCTCAAAAGCAATGCAAATCCCATGGGCCTTTTATCCAGGTAGGAATGCTGATTAGCTATCCTTGAGACCCCAACTCTCTTTTGACCTTGGAAATAAAAGGACAATTTACAACCCAACATTTTCAACACCTTTCTGGCACTTTGGGAATTAGCAGCCTAACCACTGTTAACACAAATGTGGCTGTTATTATCTCCAAGTGAACACCTTCTTTTCAGCAAAACAACTGGGCCTCCCTTTAATCTTTAATAGTCACAACACCCAGGCCTATTGTTAGGCAGACTTCGGAACAGGTCACATGACCCCCTACATTTTATCCAAAATTAAAGACACAATCCCGAAACCTAACAATCTCATAAACCTCATACTTGTAACAATAACTTCAGCGTCCTATTTCATCTTGAGTTCAGCTTCCAACATCATAAAATCCCTCTCACAAAGACCACCTCCTTCCATCATATCGCCTATCTCCACACCTGATTCACTTCGCCTGAGACGCCAATACTTTTTTCACATCCAATTTTGATTATTCCATTGCTCTCCTGGCTGGCTACTCATCACCTACCCTCTACAAATGTCCAAAACTCATGCCCTTAACCCAACCCACATCAATTCACATCAACTCTGTACTCACTGATCTACATTAGCTCCTGATTTCCCAACATCTCAAATGTAAAATTTTCATCTATATATTCATATTTATTCATGGCCTCACCCCTACCTATCTCTGTAATCTCTAGCTCACAACCCTGCATACGTCCAAGTTGAGCCTCTCAAAGGTCGCCCACTTTTTTTGCCCCACTTTTGGCACCCATGTCTTCAGCCACCCAGACCTTTAGTTCTAGAATTACCTCCCTAAACACCTGTACCTCCATCCCCCCTCTTTAAAATGCAGCTCTCCGACCAAGCTTTGTCACCCATCCTCATAACCTTCCTTTGCCTCAACATTGATTCATGTCTAATTATGCTTCTCTGAAGCACCTTGCATTTTTTTAACACTGCATAAATGTAAGTTGTTTTTATTGTTAATGATGGTCCAACAATGTACCCGTTCTTGTCCTTCTCAGTCACAGAGGTCGAGAAGTGGGGAAGTGCTGTTGAAGTAACCTTGGTGAAATGCTGTAGTGCATCTTATGGATAGTACATACTGAAATCATGGTGTGCCATTGTGGAAGAGTTGATAATGAGTTCAATGACAGGGGCACCAATAAAAACAACATTCTCCTGGATAGTGTCGAGCTCCTGACTGTTCTTGCTTGTGATCCCATCCAACTGATCAGCAGGTATTCCAACACATGCCTGATTTGAGCTTTGCAGATTGTAGAGAGCTTCTGAGGGGATTAGAGGTAAGACAATCACTGCATATCACCCATATTCTACTTTGTCTTTTTAGCCAGTGTCAATACAGCAGGTCCAGTTAAACCTTTGATCAATGGTGATCCTGGATTTGTTGATGTTGTGAGACTCAGTAATGATGGTTCTGTTAATGCTCAGGGAGAGATGATTGGGCATCTTTGTTGGATCTGGATGTTATTCAAACCCCTCTGTAGCTGGAATGCCAGCTTCATTATCAGTGAGGTTACAAATAAAGCTGAACTTTGAAACGATCAGCAAACATCCCCATGTTTGATCTTATGATGGATGGAAGGTCATTAGTGTAGCAGCTGACAGTGATTAGGCCAAGGCTGCTACACTGAACAACAATACTGAGGCTGTGTATACTAATTTCTGATATACATAATCATTTTCCTTTGTATACACCATATTTGGAGTATTGTTTTTCTTTAACCCACAGTGAACACAGCTTCCCCATACTCAGTTGAACGTTGCCTTGTTGTGAATGATAGTTCCCTTTCATCTATTTTTTAGCATTCAACTCTCGAGTCCAGTTCTGGCAGAACCTGAACTGAGTGTCAGTGCTCTTTTTGTTTCACAACTAAGACATACCTGGGTAATCATCCATATTGTCAGGTCAATGCCAATGCCATAGGAAGAGGTTGGTTAGAGGGGCGAATAAACACAGATCTGCAGCACTATAGACACGATGCCATCAGGATCCACAGACTTTACTTATAATTTCCCAAGTAGTTGCTGACCAGCAAGAGAACAACTCAAGTTACACTATAGGATTTAATTCATTAATCTTTGTAAAGTTGCAGATTTAACTTAATCAGGCAACTGTATGGTGAATGCCTTTTAATGTCTATCCAAACATAACTAAGAATTTTTGAACAATAAAATAATGCTCTAATGCAGAGGGATGTGTTGTTATGCCCTGAAATAAATGGAACCTAAATGCAACCATATGGCAAAATTAATTGATAACAAAGAATTCAGAGCACAGAAATAGGACATTTTTTTTGTTTATTAGTTTATGGGATCTGGGCTTCGCTGGCTGGGCCAGCATTTACTCCCCATCTCTAATTGCCCTTGAGATGGTTGCGGTGAGCTGCCTTCTTGAACCGCTGCAGTCCATGTGGCGTAGGTACACCCACAGTGCTGTTAGGGAGGGAGTTCCAGGATTTTCACCCAGCGACAATGAAGGAACGGTGATATATTTCTAAGTCAGGATGGTGAGCGACTTGGAGGGGAACTTCCAGGTGGTGGTGTTCCCATCTATCTGCTGCCCTTGTCCTTCCAGGTGGTAGTGGTCGTGGGTTTGGAAGGTGCTGCCTAAGAAGCCTTGGCGCGTTTCTGCAGTGCATCTTGTAGATAGTAGACACAGCTGCCACTGTTCGTCAGTGGTGGAGCGAGTGAATGTTTGTGGAAACGGTGTCAATCAAGAGGGCTGCTTTGTCCTAGATGGAGTTAAGCTTCTTGAGTGTTGTCGGAGCTGCACCCAATCAGGCAAGTGTAGAGTATTCCATCATTCTCCGGACTTGTGCCTTGTAGATGGTGGACAGGCTTTGGGGATTCAGGAGGTGAGTCACTCACCGCAGGATTCTTAGTCTCTGGCTTGCTCTTGCAGCTACAGTATTTATATGGCTAGTTCACCAACTGGTGTATACATAAAAACAAAAAGCTAAAAGCTACTGCGGATGCTGGAAATCCAAAACATAAACAGAATTACCTGGAAAAACTCAGCATTTCTTCTCCACCGATGCTGCCAGACCTGCTGAGTTTTTCCAGGTAATTCTGTTTTTGTTTTGGTGTATGCATATATTTATGCTCCACCAGAACCTCTTAATTCTGATGTGTTATGACTGCTGATCAAGGTAAAGCAAGTCACCCATAAATACAGAGCTGATTAGCATTGAGAGTGAACCCCACCCAAAAAGACCGGAGTTATTACGTAAAACAATGTCAGTTCATTTCTCAGTCTCTGGAACTGATTCAGAGTTATCAGTGTAATATGCCACACAACAGATTTTGGCACACACATTCCTGTTGAATTGGTAGTGCTACCAGTCAGAAACAGACAAGCAGATGTCATTGACATCAAAACATTTTTTCCATTGAAAATATTCAAAACTCATTGCAGTGATATAATAATGATTCCTAATCTCAAGTTTTATGGTATTCAATGTCAGGATGTTGGCACACTGGCAAGACTCATATTTAATGTCCATCCTAGCTGCCCTGAAAAGAGGTGTGGTGGGCCTTTTTAAACCACTGCAGTCCAGGTGGGGAAGGTGCTCCCATAATGCTTTATAGTGGCTTGCTACAGCTCAGTGACTTAATTTAGGCTACTTGAGAGCAGTTAAGTGTCAGTCAAGTTGGTGTGCAACTGGAAACACTTACAGGCTGGAACAAGTAAGGGCAGCATTGCAAAAGGCATTAGAGAACCAGCTGAGTTTTTATGATTATCTGGCAGTTTCATGGTCATTTTTATTAATACCAGCTTTTTATTTCCGTATTTTACTTCTGAACTCAAATTTTCAAACTGCCATGGTGTGATCTGAACTCACATCCAGGCCTCTGGATTACTAGTTCATTACCATATCCACTACACTACCATACGTTTAGCACATTTCAGTAATTGTGTTTTGAAAGTTTGCTATAAAGTGTTTAACACAAAAAGCTTACACAAGGAATTTCATTTTATTTAGGAAGTCTTGTGGTGTAGTGACAGCATCCCTAACTCTGGGTCAGAAGCTTCAGGTTCAAGCTCCACACCAGGACCTGTTGGCAATGGAACGGTCAATGGGCTGATAATCAGCCCAGGAATCCTTCCAGCACCTCCCCACTATCCCACAAAGGGATAAAAAGTGTGAAGCAACACTAAAAAAAAATGTAGATTACACTATTCTTACTCAGGTCTTTTTTTTTACATTTATTTTTGGGATTTGGATGATGCTGGCAAGGCCACATTTATTGCCCATCCTTAGTTGTCATAAAATGGTGGCAATGGAGCTTCTTAAAATACCTTAGAAATAAATAGAGGTTACAGTGCGAAAACATGCCCAGACACTTCTTTTGTTGGCATTTACCTTTCATGCGTGCAAATAGTTCTCATCACATTTAGCCAAGCGCTAAGCTTTATGGTCTTGTTTCAGTGCTGATACAGTTTATGCATCAATTATTATCTCTGGAAAGCCTTACAGCTCCTTGTGCAAAGGACTTTCTCTTGCTTTTTGTCATAAGTCACTCACATCTAATCTTCTACCTATGACCTCTTGTTCTAAATTCCACAACAATTGGAAACACAGTGTTTCCATCTACCCTGTCCAATCCTTTCATATGCATTCTACGAATGAAAAAAATCCCCACAGCTAATGGTGATTATTTGTACAATTAAGTGGCTTGCACCATCACTTAAGTGAACATCAAGAGTTATCCACATATTGTGGATGAGAGTCACACGTAAGCAGGACGTGTTGGCGGGCAGAGTTGGGGGAGCTGGGGGGCCAGGTTCCTTTCCCTGAAGAGCCTGTTCTATTTAATGGCTGAGATGTGGCAGATGATCAGCTGCAGTATTTTTTTAATCCTGGTCTGCAGTTAGACATAACAAGGTGCATAAGGGCAACACGTGGAAGCTTACTTTCCTATGTTGCACCTTGTGGTGAACCGCCTGACTTCTTCTTGCTCATATAACAAAGACAAGACATGACTATACACCACAAAAATGTCAGAAAACTCAGTACTAATTGATAATCTCATTCAAAGATTCCATAAGGATAGATGATGTAGAATATTAAATAGATTTACAATAGCGCAGGGTGGAACCTAAAGAACAGACTGTGTGTGTCGTTGGGCTGAGGAAAGGGCACTTTATCCTGTATTAACCTGGGTAGAAAAATTGGAAAGTGTACTAGTTCCCATAATCGACATCCCTAGAGGTAGTGGAGAGTAGAGATGGTGTTATTAGCACGCAGATACAGAATGTTCCTCACATAAAAAGCTTTAAAATTACTGATATAAATCATGCGGATTTCAATATCAGCGATTTGTATTTACATCGCACCATTAATGTAAAAAATTGTCCTAAGGCACTTCACAGAAGGATTGGAAAAATGGACACCCAGGCAAAGAGGGAGACAACAGGTGTGGTGAAGAGTTGGGTTTTGACGAAAATACTGAAGGAAGAGAGGGGTGTGGAAAAGTGGGGCCTTGGTGGCTAAAGGCACAGAGGCCAGTTTCAGAGAGGTGGAGAGGTCATGAGTGGGGTCATAGGTCTGAAGAAGATTACAGAGGTAGGGAGGACAAAGCCATGGGGAAATTTAAGCACAGGACTTGAAATCATTACTATACCCAACTGAATGCAATTCTTAAAAAGAGTTATAGTCCTGGGTATTTTTCAACCAAACAATATTTGGATTGATTAGCAACCACAATTGCAAAACTCGAATTATCAAATAAACCCAATTCCAATCAAGCAAAGGAAACGGCTGCAACCAGTGTTTTTGGATTCGCTTACTGTTACAGAAATCAGGATAGCTGCAACAAAAGACAGGACAACGCAACGGAGCAACTACCAGAAGGACAAACATAATAAGCCAGATCAACTTACCTTTATCGGATAGCCGACTGTCCTTTCTTTGCACCAGTGGAACTAATATTGTAACCAGTTGTCGAGTTTTAGTAGATCTGACTCAAGTCTGCATGCATCTGGATTCACTCACACACACACACACACACACACACTACACGCAGGGCGCTTCTGTCAACCACGGTCTCCCAGTTCATTTTGTCATTGAATGTTAAATACACCTTTGACCCTGACTCCCACCCACCTTATGTGCAGCTTTGGAACCTTGCCCCAGTGGTAAGATGCTTGTAGCATCGAAACTGTAAAAAAAAATACAGATCCTGTGAAAGTTCCTAGCCTGCGTTGGCTGCCAAAAATAATATTTTGCTCTTAGCCTTGGACTCCCCTCACAAAAGACAATATTGATCTACACCCGGAAATATATCCCCTCCTCTCCAGAAAATGGCAAAATTATATTCTCTTCCCCAGGAGACAGTGACATACCACACCCGGGAACAGCCACTCAGTGGGACTCATAACCATTCATTCTGGGTTCAACAGAATCTATTTTCATACGTACTTTAATCAAAAATAAATTGATTAAATCCATATGTGTGGCCAAATAGATTTGCAAGCACAGCTGATGCAACGCTATCATAACAGCTACACCATATTTTCAGTGACTAATCTTCTATCATGAAGGGTTCAATACATGGAGCAGTACTTGAACATGTATTATACATATTATATTAATTTTGCCAAGTGTTTAAGTATGATTCTCAGTGGCTGCACCTTTGTTACAATGTCCCATTCACCACTCAATTCCTTGAGAGCCTGATAAGTAAAATAAAACAAGTCCTTAAATTAAGGTCAGAGGCTAGGAATCCTGTGGCGAACCTACTTGATTGGCACCCCTTCTGCAAACATTCACTCCCTCCACCACCAACGCACAGTGGCAGCAGTGTGTACCATCTACAAGATGCACTGCAGAAACTAACCAAGGCTCCTTAGGCAGCACCTTCCAAACCCATGACCACTACAATCTAGAAGGACAAGGGCAGCAGATACATACAAGACACCCGCCATCCTGACTTGGAAATATATTGCCATTCCTTCACTGTCGGTGGGTCAAAATGCTGGAACTCCCTCCCTAACAGCACTGTGACAAAAAGCTTGGTCAAAGAGGTAGGTTTTAATGTCTTAAAGGAGAAAAGCAAGGTAGAGAGGCGGAGAGGTATGAGGAGGGAATTTCAGAGCCTAGGGCCTAGGCAACTCAAGGTGCAGTCACCAATGGTGGAGCGGTTAAAACTAAGGATGCTCAAGAGGCCTTAATTCGATGAGCGCAGATATCCAAGTGTCACTCAGCTGTATAAATTGTTTTCTGTATGTGCCTTACTCAGTAAATTTGCAGAGAATGCCAGAAGATATTCTACTGACCAATCTCCCCAGGTGGGTGGCCAGTAAAATGTAGAGACCAGTCGACAGTCAATCAAAACATGAATTGATCGATCAACAAAATTAACTCCAACATTTTTTGTGTCAGTTTCCTCTGTGATGAGTCAGCCATCGTCTGGCCTTCTCAAAACAGCGGCAGCCATGTTGGGACCAGCAATAGCAGTAGGGTTGGAAGTGACAGTGGAGGTAGAGGCGGTGCCAGCTGGGAAGATGACAACATTGGAATAAGGAGAGGTAAATAGCAGGTGAGGCAGAGAAACCAGGACTACATCGAGGCAGCAACAAAGGGTTGCTGTTTGCCCAAAAATCTGCAGCAGAACATCACCCCAAAAGTGGCAGCAAATGTCAGATTGGCATATTATTTACATTAAAATATGAAAATATTAACTAAAATATAATTATGTTTTTAAATCTCTAACAACAATTAATAGCACCCTCCTCACTTGTAATAGTGAATTTTCAGGTTGATTGCTAATAATTAACAGTTATCACATTGTCAAAAAGGTACTTGAGCTTGCTACGACAAGATTTAACTTTCTGTGCTGAATTTAGTTCATATCTACTCCACAAATACAACAACCTTAGGCTATTCAATGCATTTCAACGATGAGGCAGACAACAATATGCCAATCTTGCATACGCAGTGAGAGTGGTGCAGCTCAGAAAGCAACTTTTGCGTATTGGTATTTAACCTCGGCATCTGCCCCTTGCCTGAAGTTGATGTCCCATTCAGGCTTAAATAACTGCAAGCACCACTGGCCTCATTGTTATTAATGGGAGAAAAAAAAATATCTGGGCCATTATCTTATGAATCAACCAAGATGGAGGAGGCGGTGAGGAACCTCTAGTATTCTCTGCTCTCCTGGGTATTGATTGACCTGTTTACAAAGTGAAGAAAATTAAATTTATATGATCTTTACGAAATGGAAGTGTTCAAAAATCTTTCTCTTCCCTTTCTCTTGAATTGTTATGGTGCTTGGAGATTAGCTGAACTGGTTCTCAGCATTGGCTCAGCTAGAATGTGTGACAGATCAGTTAGCAGCAACGTTCATTGAAGGAACCACATTTTTCCTAGACCTGGATACCAATCCCAAGACAATAACAATTTTAAACATTATGTACAAAAACATTTCCAGCCGCCCCGCTGGCCAATAAGCTGTAAAATTTATCCAGTTTTCTTACATTTGTCTCCACTTCATTTGTAAAATTGGTTGCATTCCATCCAGTGCAAGTGCCTTATGAATGTATAGTGCAGCATTTAGATTTGAAATCATCACATGATGGATTACTGCTATTTTCTCCATGACCGCAGATGCATTCCTCACCACTGCAGTTTCCATATTGGAAGACACTGATGGCATTTTATCAAGTCTGTTTTATTGCTTTGGGTGTCTGTGTGTGCGCGACATCTATAACAAAAACAGGTGCCTGACAAATTCAACCCTGGTGGTTGCTGGCAGAGCAGAATAAAACTTGCAGAAATTGTACACAGAATATTTCTCTAATATATCCTCCATGATTTTCTTGAATGCAACATTTCAACGTCTCAATAGAATGGTGATGCAGCCTGCCAAAGAAAAGTAAAGATAAAATTACTTTTAAAAGCACAAAAGGCGAATTTGGCCAACTATTGAATATGTTCTCCATGTAGTTGCTAAATTTGGCCACTGGATGGTGTGTACTTTGATCTGGTCAGGTTTCTTCACTTCAATCTCCAGAAGCAGGAACTTCAGTCTCATTCCAGTATGCTAGCAGCCAGTTAGACATATCTAAAGCCACCCAGTAAAATCTTAAAGGAAAAGGACATAAGGATGCAAGACTCCTTAAGAAATTCCTCTTCTAGTTTTCCTTGTTGTATAGGCTCCAGTGTGTTGAGTTGAGTTACATTTAAGAGCTTTTATAAAAAGAAGTCACTGTTGTAACGCAGGAAACACAGCTGCTAACTTATGCACAAACTCCCAGAGCTACAATGTGATAATGATCAGATAATGTGTTTTTGTCATGTTGATTCAGGGATAAATATTTGCCAGGACACCAAGGATAACTCCCCTGCTTTTCTTCCAAAATGGTGCTGTGGGATCTTTTGCATCCACTCAGGCAGGCAGTTGAGGCCTTCGTTTAACAAGTCATCTGAAAGTCATTGCCTCCGAGAGTGCAGCACTCCCTCAGTATTGCACTCAAATGTCAGTCTTGATTTTGGTGCTCAAGACCTGGATTCAGAGGCAACAGTGCCACGAACGGAGCCACAACTGACTTCTGAGGATAATTTTAAGGATAACTGGGGAATTGTCCCAGATGGACCATGTTTCCTTCCATTCTATGACATGTTATTATCATTTCTTTTTCACTTTTCTGATCCCAATTGTTTTTTATCATCTCATCTTTTAAATGCCAGATGTTAGAGTCCTGATTCCTTAGGTTTTTCTTTGTTTTGATTGATGGTTTGTTTGCTTAATTTAACTACTTGGATCTAAATTTTAATATGTACACTCTATTTTCATATTTTACTAGATGAACTCATGTGGCATTGCTCATAAACAAAATTAGCAGGATTATTACAACGGATCCGAAGTTATAATCAGACAAAAATGTAAATATTCAATGTAAGTAAGGAACCCATATTTTACATATTTATTTTGACTTTATTAAGTACAGTAAGTTTTATGGTGCCCCATTTTACATTGTTTTGCTTTAACGTCGGTCACTTAATGTGGCCTATATTCTCATTTAGCGTCACGATTTTTGCTTTAAAGTCGTTTGGTGCCGGTCTGACTTAGGGCCATATGACCTGGTCTGCGACGTTTAGGAAGGCCTTCTCCCTGACCCTGAGGCCATGATTTCAGAGGCCATGAATGCAACGTCAGCAAATGAGACAACCCGTGGTTCTCAACTCTAAGGGGGAAGTCTGGCCCATAATAAAATTACAGCTAGGTCATTCAGGAGCACCTTTTCACACAAAGGATGTTGAAAATGGAACAGTCTCCCTGAAAAAGTTGTGGATGCTAGGACAAATGGAGCTGTCAAGATCAAGATCAATATATTTTTGTTATGTAGATATGGAGGAAAAGTGAGTAAATGGAGTTGAGGTGCAGAACAACGATGGTCTAATTGAATAGCAGAACAGGTCCAAGGGGCTGAATGGCCTGCTTCAAATGTTCCTACGTCGATTAGTTGTTTTTTTGAGTTAATGTGAAATTTGGGCAAATCAGCATGAGTCAATCAGCATGTTTCACATCTTTTTGATATATTGTATATGTGTCAGATGTAAAACTTCTACTCCTGTAGGTGGAGTCCATTTTCATATTCTCCAGGTCCTTATGCAATTCATTCCCCTTTCAACATACTATATTAAGAAGCACTCAGGGCTTTATTTTAAAAGTATTCCATATCTACTCCATTTTGACTCAAACTAATTAGAAACTATTCATAAGCAAATTAATTTGTTTCCTCCATCCACTCTCAATTTTCCCAGTAGGCACCCTGTGTGCTTAAGTCAATATTACAGTCTCCTTCAGCTCAGTGATCGATAAGAATTATATTATCTGTCTTAAGCTTTCAGGAGTTCACAGAAAAACAGGATCTTTTTTTGTCTTTAAGAGCATGAACACATATAAATCAAAGTTATTTGTTTTCATACGGAACTTGTTACTCCCTGTGCTAGTCCCAGGATTAGAATTTTTCCATATTTTTCACACCGTTTCCTACTAATGTTATTACTCATAAATGTTTTTCCTTTTCATATTTCCCTAAGTCACAGAGAGAAACACAAGAAAAAACTCTCAAGTCTTATATTATTTTCTCCTCTAGTTGTTTGTTTCTAATGCACGGCCATTGCAAAATCCATCCTCATATCCTTTATTAATGAAATTTGAATGACACTAAATACACTGTCATAATAATCAATTGCTTTGTTATATTGTTGGAGAAAATACATGAATTAATTAGGCTAATAGCATCCTATTTATGAATGCACACTGCATGTGTACCTTGCAATGGCGTTTGGTTTGGATGATAAAAAGAAATTGCGCTAAAGCTCGGTGGTCAGGCTATCTTTTTAGGAGGCAGAGGCACTTGATTTAAACAACTTAAAATTCTCATCCTCATATTTAAATCTCTTTATGGTTTTAACCCTCCCTCCCTCTGTACCCTCCTCTATGTGTACAATCCTATGATTGCCCTATGAGGAAAGGTTGAGGAGACTTGGCCTGTATTCTCTAGAGTTTAGGAGAATGAGAGGTGAGCTCATTGAAGTGTACAAAATTCTTACAGGGCTGAACAGGGTAGAAGCAGGAAGGATGTTTTGCGTGGGTTGGGGGTCGAGAACCAGGGGGTACAGTCCATTTAGGACTGAGATGAGGAGGAATTTCTTCAGTCAGAAGGTGGTAAGTCTTTGGAATTCTCCACCCTACAGGGCTGTGGAAGCTCAGTTATTGAGTATGTTCAAAGCAGAGTATGATAGATTTCTAAATACCAATGACATTAAGGGTTACGGGGATAATGTTGAAAGATTTTTAAAAATTCATTCATGGGATGTGGGCATCGCTGGCTAAGTCAGCATTTATTGCCCATTCCTAATTGCCCTTGAGAAGGCAGTGGTGAGCTGCCTTCTTGAACCGCTGCAGTCCATGTGGCGTAGGTACACCCATAGTGTAGTTAGGGAGGGAGTTCCAGGATTTTGACCCAGCGACAGTGAAGGAACGGCGATATATTTCCAAGTCAGGATGGTGAGTGACTTGCAGGGGAATTTCCAGGTGGTGGTGTTCCCACCTATCTGCTGCCCTTGTCCGTCTAGGTGGTAGTGGTTGTGGGTTTGGAAGATGCTGTTGCAGGAGCTTTGGTGAGTTCCTGCAGTGCATCTTGTAGATGGTACACACTGCTGCTACTGTGTGTCAGTGGTGGAGGGAGTGACTGTTTGTGAATGGGGTGCTAATCAAGCGGGTTGCTTTGTGCTGGATGGTGTCAAGTTTCTTGGATGTTGTTGGAGCTGCACTCATCCAGGCGAATGGGGAGTATTCCATCACACTCCTGACTTGTGCTTTATAGATTGTAGACAGGCTTTGGGGAGTCAGGAGTTGAGTTACACGTCACAGAATTCCTAGCCTCTAACCCGCTCTTGTAGCCACAGTGTTTACCTGGCTAGTCCAGTTCAGTTTCTGTTTAATGGTAACCCCTAGGATGTTGTTGTTGGGGGTTCAGTGATGGTAATGTCATTTAATGTCAAAGGGGCAATGGTTACATTCCCCTTTGTTGGAGATGGTCATTGCCTGGCATTTGTGTGGCGTGAATGTTATTTGCCACTTGTCAGCCCAAGCCTGGATATTGTCCAGGTCTTGCTGCATTTGGACATGGACTGCTTCAGTATCCGAGGAGTCACAAATGATGCCGAACATTGTGCGAACATCCCCACTTCTGACCTTATAATGGAAAGGAGGTCATTGATGAAGCAGCTATAGATGATTGGGCCTAGGACACTACCCTGAGGAACTCCTACAGTGATGTCCTGGAAATGAGATGATTGACTCCAACAACCACAGCCACCTTCCTTTGTGCTAGGTATGACTCCAACCAGCAGAGTTTTCATCCTGATCCCCATTGACTCCAGTTTTGTTAGGGCTCCTTGATGCCACACTCAGCCAAATGCTGCCTTGATGTCAAGGGCAGTCACTCTCACCTCACCTTGGGAGTTCATGTTTGAACCGAAACTATAATGAGGTCAGGAGCTGAGCGACCCCAGCGGAACCCAAATTGAGCATCAGTGAGCAGGTTATTGCTAAGCAAATGCCGCTTGATAGTACTGTTGATGACCCCTTCCATTACTTTACTGATGATTGACAGTAGACTGATGGGGTAGGAATTGGCCGGGTTGGATTTGTCCTGCTTTGTGTGTACAGGACATACCTGGACAATTTTTCAAAATGCCAAATAAATGCCAGTATTGTAGTGGCTAGGAGCATGACAAGTTCTGGAGCACAAGTCTTCAGTACTGTTGCCGGAATATTGTCAGGGCCCATAGCCCTTGCAGTATCCAGTGCCTTCAGCCGTTTCTTGATATCACGTGGAGTGAATCAAATTGGCTGAAGACTGGCATCTGTGGTGCTGGGGACCTCCAGAGGAGGCCAAGTTGGATCATCCACTGGGCACTTCCATCTGAAGATTGTAGCATATGTTTGAGCCTAATCTTTTGCACTGATGTGCTGGGCTCCTCCATCATTGAGGTTGGGGATATTTGTGGAGCCTCCTCTTCCAGTGAGTTGTTCAATTGCCCACCACCATTCACGACTGGATGCGGCAGGAATGCAGAGCTTAGATCTGATCCATTGGTTGTGGAATTGCTTAGCTCTATCTAATGCTTGCTGCTTATGCTGTTTGGCACACAAGTAACCCTGTGTTGTGGCTTCACCAGGTTGACACCTCATTTTTAGGTATGCCTGGTGCTGCTCCTGGCATGCCCTCCTGCACTCTTCATTGAACAAGGGTTGATCCCCTGGCTTGATGGTAATGGTAGAGTGGGGGTATGCCAGGCCATGAGGTTACAGATTGTGGCTGAGTACAGTTCTGCTTCTGCTGGTGGCCCACAGCACCTCATAGTTGCCCAGCCTTGAGTTGCTGGATCTGTTCAAAATCTATCCCATTTAGCACGGTGGTAGTGCCACACCACACAATGGAGGATATCCTCAGTGTGAAGATGGGACTTCATCTGCACAAGGACTGTACAGTTGTCACTCCTACTGACACAGTCATGGACAAATGCATCTGCAGCGGGCAGGTTGGTGAGGATGAGGTCAAGTACGTTTCTTCCTCTTGCTGTTTCCCTCACCACCTGCCGCAGACCCCGTCTAGCAGCTATGTCCTTTAGGACTTGGCCAGCTCAGTCTGTATAGGTGCTACTGAGCCACACTCGGTGATGGACATTGAAGTCCCCCACCCAGAGTAAATTCTATGCCTTTGCCACCCTTCAAGTGGTTTAACATGGAGGAGTACTGATTCGTCAGCTGGGGGGTAGGGGGAGTACTGATTCATCAGCTGGGGAGTGGGGGGAGCGGTACATGATAATCAGCAGGAGGTTTCCTTGCCCATGTTTGACCTGATGCCCTGAGTCTTCATGGGGTTGAGGTAGAAGATCAGCCATGATCTAGTTAAATGGCTGAGCAGGTTTGAGGGGCCGAATGGTCTACTCCTGTTCCTGTTTCCTATGTTCCTACCCCTCCCAACTGAACTCTCAATTTCTGTAACTCTGGCCACTTGTGTAACACCTCCTCCTATGTCCTACCATTGATGGCTGTGCTCTCAGTCCCCTATGCCTTATGCTCTGAAATTTCCTCATAAATCCCATTGCCTCTCTGCTTTCCTCTTCTGCTTTAAGACCTTCCTCATAATCCACTTCTTCAATCTAGAGTTTGGAGAGCATTGGAGTCATTGAAAAGTTATGGATAAAGATTTCAGTGGAAGAGCTGAGATAGGAGTAGAAGTGGTCATGATTGAGGAGGTGGAAACAAGCAGCCTTGACAATGGGAATTTTGGTTTCAACATTATTGTAACAATTCTGACTAAATATTGACTAACGCGGGAGAAGAGTTTATTTTATAGCATTATTTTTAAACCTTTCTCCGACCTTGCTCTTGGCCTGGTCTCTTTAATATTTTTCAGATAAGTGCTCATCTGATCCCTTCTTTATCTTCAACAATTGCTTGTGATAATAATGCCTTCCATTTCCTAATAACCCTCAGTGTGAAAAAAATCTTTCGAACCTCTGCCATGCCAGTACTACACAGGTTGTTAACACATCAGATCTTATTGAACAGTGGAGCAGGCTCAAGTGGCCAAATGGCCTACTCCTGCTCCTAATTCATAGGTTCGTATATCAACTTAATTGCTAAAACTAGTGAATAGAAGAAAGTGTGCACCATGTTGTCAGGAATGACAAAGGGACTAAATGTTGCAGTTCCCCACTTGAACAATAGATGGAGCCCCTGGGGTTATTTTCTTCTCAAAAAGTATTTTCAAGGTAGCATTCTCTGGGATCTTTAGATCGATGGATTTCTAGATACTCAAGACGTCAAGGGATACGGGGATAGTTCAGGAAAATGGAGTTAAGTTAGAAGATCAACCACAATCTGTTTGAATGGCAGAGTTGGCTTGAGGAGCCAAATGGCGGGCTCCTGCTCCTATTTCCGATGTTTCCCATGTTCTTTAGCCTATTTGTAATGCCTTGTTAAAAACACAGGAGAGTCCATGCATTTATAGTGAAGAGCAAAATCTTTTCAAATATGATTTGAAGGGAGCAGGTGATATTAGAAGATAAAAGCAAGAAAAAGTACATTTAAATAAAATATAAAATTAGAAAATCTTAAATTTCTAAAGCGCTTTTAACGTGTCAGAAGACATGCCAGAAATCTTCGCAGTAAGGAGGTCAAAGCAGTAGGCACACAGCAGCAGGGATTCGTGAAAAATTAGGGGATTAGAATGGAAGAATTGTTGCAGTAAAGGATCTTTGAGGAGGGTTTTAAAAGGAAGGAGGTGGCCTTGTTAAGGCAAAAGGGTAAGAAGTTCTAAAGAGCTGCAGCATAATGGCCTAATGAGCAGCTATCAATGATGGACTGGATGACACAGGGGATAAGGAGCAGCCCAGTGGTAGAGGATTGTAAGGAGCATGCATGAACATGACACAGGAGAACATTAACTAAGGCAAGTTGAGGCCATGGAAGGATCTTTAATGCCTATCACTGGGAGTGTGGGTGTAAGCAAGTCTCCCTTTGCTAGAAACCTTGAAGGCGTGGCAGATCTTCACAGCTCATATGTTGTTGGATACAGGAAACTGTCCAACTACTAGCCAAAGCAAGGTGATGATGATCAGAGACAAGATGCCCAACTCGACTTGATTGAGGAACAGTATGGGCAGAGGCTCGATCTCAATAGGGATGCGGCCAACATCTGTCCTGTGACAGCTCCTGGAATCAGGCTTGCAGTCAAGAAGCAACATCAGAACAACACTGTCAGCGGAACTGGAAGTGTCCACCATGGTAAATTTGCACATCTCTTTGTCTTCTGGAACACTTGAATCAGCTACCATACATGAGACAGTGGCACTCCTTAAGTATACAGTGTTATTTTGTCTAGAAGCGGTAGCCTCTCTTTTATCAACGTGTTCGTACTCCTCTAACATATAGATTGTAATATGACCACTGGTAAAATATACGGTCAAAAATGCTGATTTTCCAGGGCATGCTCAGTCGACACAAATCTTGAGGTGACGTAGTGGTATTGTCACTGGACTACTAATCCAGAAACCCAGGGGAATGCTCTGGGGACCTGGGTTTGAATCCCACCACAGCAGATGATGAAATTTGAATTCAATAAAATCTGGCATTAAAAGTCTAATGATGACCATGAATCGATTGCCGTAAAAACCCATCTGGTTCACTAATGCCCTTTAGGGAAGGAAATCTGTTGTCCTTACCTGGTTTGGCCTACACGTGGCTCCAGACACACAGTAATGTGGATAACTTTTAAATGCCCTCTGAAATGGCCTAGCAAGCCACTCCGTTGTATCAAACCGCTAAAAAGCTTAAAAGGAATGAAACCAGATGGACCACACCCAGCATCAACCTAGGCACCAGAAACCACAACAGCAAACTCAGCCCTATCAACCCTGCAAAGTCCTCCTTACTAACATCTGGGGGGTTGTGCCAAAAATGGGAGAGCTGTCTCATAGAATAGTTAAGCAACAGCCTAACACAACCACACTCAAGGGGAGGCGGTGGCATTGTGGCATTGTCACTGGGCTGGTATTCCAGAGACCCGGGTTAATGCTCCAGGGTATCTGAGTTTGAATCCCACCATGGCAGATGGTGGAATTTTAATTCAATAAAAATTTGGAATTAAAAGTCTGATGATGACCATGAAACTATTGTCGATTGTAGTAAAAACCTTTCGTGAAGGAAATCTGCTGTCCTGGCATACATGTGACTCCAGACCCACAGCAATGTGAGTGACTCTCAACTGCCCTCTGAACAAGGGCAATTAGGGATGGGCATTAAATGCTGGCCTAGCCAGCGACGCCAACATCCCATGAACAAATTTAAAAAGAACTCACAGAATCATACCTTATAGATAATGTCCCAGAAACCACCATCGCCATCCCTAGGTATGTCCTGTCCCACCGGCAGGGCAGAGGTGGCGGTACAGTGGTATCAAGAAACGGCTGAAGGCACTGGATACTGCAAAGGCTATGGGCCAATATTCCAGCAATAGTGCTGAAGATATGTGCTCCTGAACTTGCCACGCTCCTTGCCGCCAGAACACTGGCATCTACCCGGCAATGTGGAAAATTGCCCAGGTATGTCCTGTACACAAAAGGCAGGACAAATCCAACCCAGCCAATTACTGCCCCATCAGTCTACACCCCATCATCAGTAAAGTGATGGAAGGAGTTTCAACAGTGCTATCAAGCAGCACTTGCTTAACAATAACCTGCTCACTGACGCCCAGTTTGGGTTCTGCCAGGGCCACTCAGCTCCTGACCTCATTACATCCTTCGTTCAAACACAGAGAAAAGAGCTGAACTCCAAAGGTGAGGTGAGAGTGACTGCCCTTGACATCAAGGCAGCATTTGACTGAGTGGCATCAAGGAGCCCTAGCAAACCTGGAGTCAATGGGAATCAGGGGGAAAACTCTCTGCTGGTTGGAGTCACATCGAGCACAAAGGAAGATGGTTAGAAATCAATCATCTCATTTCCAGGACATCACTGCAGGAGTTCCTCAGGGTAGTGTCCTTGGCCCAACCGTCTTCAGCTGCTTCATCAATGACCTTCCTTCCATCATAAGGTCAGAAGTGCGGATGTTCACTGATGATTGCACAATGTTCAGCACCATGCGCGACTCCTCAAATAATTAAGCAGTCCAGGTCCAAATGCAGCAAGACCTGGGCAATATCCAGGCTTGGGCTGACAAGTGGCAAATAATACTCGCACCACATAAGTGCTAAACAATGACCATCTCCAGCAAGAGAGAATATAACCATCGCCCCTTGACATTAAATGGCATTACCATCGCTGAATTCCCCACTATCAACATCCTGGGGATTACCATTGACCTGAGATTGAACTGAACTAGCCATATAAATACTGTAGCTACAAGAGCAGTTCTGAGGCTAGGGATCCTGTGATGAGTAACTCACCTCCTGATTCCTCAAATCCTGTCCACCACCTACAAGGCACAAGTCTGGAGTGTGATGGAATACTCTCCACTTGCCTGGATGAGTGCAGCTCCAACAAAACTGAAGAAGCTTGACACCATCCAGGACAAAGCAGCTCACTTGATTGGCACCACATCCACAAACATTCACTCCCTCCACCACTGACGCACAGTATGAGCAGTGTGTACCATCCACAAGATGCACTGCAGGTACTCACCAAGCTTCCTTAGACAGCACTTTGCAAAAACCCACGACCGCTACCATCTAGTACGACAAGGGCAGCAGACACTTGGGAGCACCACTACCCTCCAAGTCACTCACCATTCTGATTTGGAAATATATCACCGTTCTTTCACTGTTGGTGGGTCAAAATCCTGGAACTCCCTCCCTAACAGCATTGTGGATGTACCTACACTACATGGACTGCAGCTGTTCAAGAAGGCAGCTCACCGCCACCTTCTCAAGGGCAATTAGGGATGGGCAATAAATGCTGGCCTAGCCAGTGATGCCCAAATCCCATGAATGAATAAAAAAAATCTTGAGATAACCCAGGCAGCCCAAATTATTTGACAGTTGTGATAGGATATAAGGCTGGTCCCTGGAAGAAATAGATGTGGGCATTGTTGCAAGGCCAACGTTTACTATCCATTCCTTGTTGCTCTTGGGGAGGTATTAGTACTAATGCTTCTTCTTGAACTGCCGCTGTCCATATGGTGAAGGTATTCCCACAGTACTCTTAGGTAGGGATTTTGTCCCAGCGTTGATGAAGGAAAGCAAATATATGCTCAAGGCTTAGAAGGGAATTTAGATGCAATGGTGTTCCCATGAACCTGCAGCGTTTGTCCTTCCAGGTTGTGAAAATCACTCTGAAGTGCATCTGATTGAACCATAAGAAACAGCATATAATGACATACATTTCCACGGCATAATATAACTGAACAAAGCTTTGGCTTGTTAAAACATTTCTGATAGTTGAATCATTTTGGTTCTTCCTTTCATTAACAGCCGCAGCTGTAGTCTGTGGCTTGTTGCTTCATGATAGAATCCACAATTTTATCCACAACTGTTTGCATCATCCCATGAATGAGGTAAATGACTTGCTTACCGGTTGATGGTTATGAAGTATGTTAACTTTTATTGCTGGTCGCAAAAGTTCGGAATCATGAAGTGACTCACCAGACCTCAGCTTATGCAGATCCTCTATAAAGCAACCAGCCCATTTCACTCAGTGGCTTTCCACTTTTAAAGCTCATTACCTTCCTCAGAGACTATTAATAATTAAATACAAATATGAAGAAGGGCTTGAAAAATTTGGATCTTTATCCTTTGGAACATAGACTATGGAGCTTATGAAGGGTTTAAAATTATCAAAGAAAGAGGTAGGACCAGAGATATAAGATAAAATGTAACCGAGGGCAGGAGAAACTTCCTCATGGAGAGGTGTGAGGCTGTGGCACTCACTTCCAGGATGAGTGATTAAGGTAGGACTATGTTGCCATCCATGATCCATGATCCTTGAAGGATAGGTAGATCAAGGAAAGGGAGTTGAAGGCATATCAAAACAGGGTGGATATTTTTTTAAATAAAAGCATAAATTTAATTCAAACTATTTCCTTGCATGGATGATACACACCAGAATGGATTTGCTGGGATTTTTTTTTTTATTCGTTCATGAGATGTGGACATCACTGGCTGGGCCAGCATTTATTGCCCCATCCCTACTTGCCCTTGCTCAGAGGACATTTAAGAGTCAACCACATTGCTGTGGGTCTGGAATCACATGTAGGCCAGGCCAGGTAAGGATGGCAGATTTCCTTCCCTAAAGGACATTAATGAACCAGGTGAGTTTTTACAACAATTAACAATGATTTCATGGTCATCATTAGACCTTTTAATTGCAAATTTTTATTAAATTCAAATTCCATGGTGGGATTTGAGCCTGGATCTCCAGAGCATTACCCTGGGTCTCTGGATTACTAGTCCAGCGATAATGCCACTGTGCCATTACCTCCCCGTTGATAAACTATTTCCATGTTGTAACATCTGTGTAATCCTGTATAAGTATTTGGGTTTGTGTGGAAAACAGAGCTGGCATCTGCTTCAGATGATGCAGTAAGGTGAGCATGGTGATCCCACAGGACTAATTCGCTTCTCACAAACTTGTGGCTTTCCTGTAATGAAGCGTGCATATCATTGTCGCAATGGCAGCACATGGTATGAAGTTCTGCTTAGAATCTGATGAAAGTAAAATCCTTGCCGCGGTAAGTGTACACAATTATCATTACATAAACCAGGAGTGTTTTAGTCACCACAAACTTCAGCATCCCACAAGTCCCGTTCAGTCTCTCAGGTTATCTCTACCACTGGTCCAGCATGGGGATACCTGTCAGAGGCCAAATTCTCCTGCAAAGACAATAAGAATCAAATCAAAGCCATGGATAAGATTTGTAACTGACATCATGAAGAAATTTCTAGAATTATACCTCAGGACTCCAATACAATATCAAGCTACTTTAAAACATTCCAGTTTCTGGCCAGGGTTTCCTGATGTTGTGGCTATACTCCAAGCAGACCAAAACCAAGGCCAGAATTTTCTGGCCCCATTAGTGTTGGGTGTCATGGCGGGCAGGGAGACCAAAAATTGGTTACATGCCATCATGAAACTAGTTTGTGATTGTCCGCTCCACCTGTCAACGGCAGGACACGTGACCCACCGCCACACATCAGGAACCTAATTTCAATGCTTTAGCATCTCATTATAATCTCTGCTCGCCAGAATCACCCCCCCCACACTGGATCATCCAGGCACATCAGCATGATTTCAGGCCAACATGTACGTAAGTGACATGCACCTAGCGAGCTGCACTTCGCTCGGGACTTTGAGGTTTGCTTGCCTATCTTGCTTTGGGCAGCACTCACTGTCATCAGTACCAGGCCTCGCAGGCAGCACCACATTACTTTTAGGGGGGCTCACAGGCAGGTCTCTACTGACCAGGCTAGACATAAGGCAGGGGTGTCTTTTCAACAGCTACACGGCTAGGGCTTGCTCGGGGAAGGGGGAGAAGTGTGTGTGTGTGGGGGGGGGGCACATGTTGATCTGTGTAAGTGGCCTCAAGATGGAGGGGGCTGAAGAGGCAGTCTCCAGAGGAGATGAGGCCAGATGGAGATGTGAGAGTGTGTGTGAAAGAGTGAGTGGAAGGGAGACAAAAAACAGGTAACTATAGACCAGTTAGTTTAGCATCTGTCATTGGGAAATAGAGTCTATTATAAAGGATGTAATAGAAGAGCATTTAGAAATGCATAATCTAATCAAGCAGAGTCAGCATGGCTTCACGAAGGGGAAATCATGCCTGACAAATTTATCGGAATTCTTTGAGGAGGTAACAAGCAGGATAGATAAAGGGGAACCAGTATATGTAATATATTTGGATTTCCAAAAGGCATTTGATAAGGTACCACACATAAGGCTACTTAATAAGATAAAAGCCCATGGTGTTGGGGGTAGTGGATAGAGAATTGGATAACTAATAGAAGGCAGAGAGTTAGGATAAGGGGGGCATTTTCAGGATGGCAACCTGTAACTAGTGGACTGCCACAGGGATCAGTGCTGGGGCCACAATTGTTTACAATATATATTAATGACTTGGATGAGGGAAATTAATGTACTATTGCCAAATTTGTGAATGACACAAAAATTGGTGGGAAGGCAAGTGGTGAGGATGACACAAAAGAGTCTACAGAGGGATATAGACTGGTTAAGTGAGTAGGCAAAAAACTTGGCAGATAGAATATAATGTGGGAAAATGTGAAGTAATGCACTTTGGCAGGAAGAATAGAAGAGCTGAATGTTATTTAAATGGAGAAAGGCTACAGAAAGCTGTAACACAGAGGGATTTGGAGGTTCTTGTGCATGAATCACAAAAAGCTAACATACAAATTCAACAGGTAATGGAAAAGGCAAGTGGAATGTTAGCCTTTATTTCAAAGGGAATGAGTATAAAAATAGGTCTTGCTAAAACTAAAAAAGGCACTAATTAGACCACACCTAGAATACTGTGAACAGTTTTGGTTCCCTTATCTAAAGAAAGATGTATTGGCATTGGAGGCAGTCCAATGAGAAAGTTCACTAGGTTGATCCCGGGGATGGAGGGATTTTCTTATGAGGAGAGGTTGAGTAGGTTGGGCCTGTACTCACTGGAGTAGAGAAGAATGAGAGGTGACCTTATTGAAACATATAAGATTCTTAGGGCTTGACAGGGTAGATGCTGAGAGGTTGTTTTCCCTTGTGGGGGAGTCTAGGACCAGAGGGCATAATCTCAGAGTAAGGGGGCACCCATTTAAGACAGAGATGAGGAGGAATTTCTTCTCTCAGAGGGTAGTGAATCTGTGGAATTGTTTACCACAGAGGGCTGTAGAGGCCGGGTCGTTAAGTATATTCAAGGCTGAGATAGACAGATTTTTAATCAGTAAGGGAATCAAAGGTTGTGGTGAAAAGGCAGGAAAGTGGAGTTGAGGATTATCAGATCAGCCATGATCTCATTGAATAGCAGAGCAGGCTCAATGGGCCGAATGGCCTACTTCCGCTCCTACATCTTATGGTCTTATGGTCTTACGCAGTGAGTGAGATGTCAGTGAATGTGCGATGGCCTTGTGAGTATGTGAGCTTAGAGTGATAAGATGATTACCTTACCCTGGCAGCACAGATGAGATCATTCATCTGTTTTCTGTACTGGATGGCCAACCTGTTGTGTGCAGCATTGGCACTGACCACCTCTGCCACCACCTCCCAAACCAGAGCAGTGAGACTGATGGGCCTCCTGCGGCCAGAGCGGGATGGAGGACATTGTGGTGGGCCTCCACGGCATCCAGAAGACATCCCAGGAATGTGTCACTGAATTGGCAGGTGGGGGTGGGGTGGGGGGCACTCTCCTTGGCTTTTGGGGCCATGTCTTCACTGGAGCAGTCCTTGGCTGCAAGCATTGAGACGTGTGCACGCAGCTGTAGTTTAAATCTGGTGCTCTGCATGAGGGAGCGGCGAGGCAATGGCGCGGCGGGCAAATCAGAGGCCACCCGCCAGTGAGATGGCATGTTTCCTGTGGCTGCATAATCAATGAGAGGGGAATAGGATGATACAGCGCGAAAACCCGCCATTGTGGCTGGCGGGTCAGACAACAGTTTTCTCGCCCACTCCCGCACTTTGTGTAAATCTGGGATGATTCCTCCACAAGAATATGACAGTGAAAGTTTAGGTTTACTTCGGCACGCATCACATCAGGGGAGAGTCTATCCCGACAAGTAAACGGTAAATTAAATGGCTTTTAATAACCCGTATTTTAAAGGTGTGTGACTATCAATTGTCAACCTATTTATCTACCATAGTTCCCACAGCTACTCTTACCCTTTCTGAAAGTGGTACCCGCTATACAAAGAATAGTGTGTATATTCGATAGCCAACAACTATCATTCATCAGGAAAGGATTTACTGATTTCATGTCTATTTTTCTAAGCTTCCTTTCTATTCATTAATTAACAGAAGCAACAGCACAATCTATTACTATAATTGAAGTCTTGCATGCACTTCCTCTAAATTTAGTTATACATACACCCTGCAACATTTTCCCTCTGACACTTAGTTGATAATATCCTTATTGCAATAATAAAGCAAATCCTCTAATTCACAGTGAGAAAACCATACAAGGTTGGTAAGAATCATAGAATGATACAGCACAGAAGGAGGCTTTTCAGCCCAAAGTGCCTTTGCCAGCCCTTTGAAAGAACAGGCCCACTCCCCTACTCTTCAAAAACAACCCTGCCATTTTTTTTCCCTTGAAGTATTTATCCAATGCCCAGTGTATTCTAAACAATTCGTCATGTAAAAATAAATTCATCTCCTTGCACCTCTGGTTCTTTAGTTCATTATCTTACTTGGGTCCTCTGGGTACTGCCCTTTCTGCCACTGAAAATGAGTTGTCCTTGGTCTGGATTTTACACTACCCCAACCCTCGCCAGCAGGTTTGAAGGCTATATTCCAGCGTGTGGCCTTCCCGCCAACCGCCCCAATCTGTATGAGATTTTAACGGGGGGGAAAGTGGAAGATTGGGGCAGCCTAACCACCCTTGGGCCTATTGAGGCTCTTAAGTGACCAACAAATGGCCCACACTACCTGCGGCAGGTCCAAGCCATGTGGGAAACCCAGCAACTTTAGCTGTGCAGGCCGGTACGGGCAATGGCAAGGGGTTGGGGGAGGAGGAGATCCTCCTTTACAGTCTCCTATGCCCACTTGAGGCACCCACCCCCCACCCCCCACCCTGAAAGCACAATTCTCTTTTTACCCTCCCCCCAAACCTGACCCCCATCCCCCCACTCCCCGCAACCATCCCTCAATTCCGCACCATGCTGGGGACTGCCAGCCTGATTCTGGCAAAATCCACCCAACTCTCCCCACCCAAAACTTAACTTGGGAGTCTGGCTTGAGGAAGATCACCTTTGGGGCCTGCCTGTCATCCCAGCAGTGCCCACCACTCCCACCTGGCGCTGCTGGGACCACAGAGCTGCCAGCCATCTAATTGGCTCTCTGGGGCTGGACTTCCTGTCCCTGAGGGGTGGAAATACCACATCTAGCCTATAGATGGCCAATTGACTGTTAAATGACAGTGATGCAGCCATTCTACCCCCCAGGTGGGTTGGCTCCCCACCAACTTTTTAACAGCAAAGGCAGGGACCCCACAGCACCCTCTAAAATCCAGCCCCTTATTTTTTTTATATCATTCATGGGATGTCAGCATCACTGGCTAGGCCAACATTTACTGCCCATCCCTAATTACCCTTGTTTAGAGGGCATTTTAAGAGTCAACCACATTGCTGTGGGTCTGGAGTCACATGTAGGCCAGACCAGGGAAGGACAGCAGATTTCCTTCTCTAAAGGACATCAGTGAACCAGATGGGTTTTTACTCCCATCAATGATGGCTTCATGGTCATCATCAGACTTTAAATTCGACATTTTTAATTGAATTCAAATTCCACCATCTGCCCTGGTGGGATTTGAACCCAGGTTCCCAGAGCATTACCCTGGGTCACTGGATTACCTGTCCAGTGACAATACCACTGTGCCACCACCTCCCCTTTACTTTATCAAAACCCTTCATGATTTTGAACACTTTAGACTAGTTGATATTATTACACATCGGAAGTCAAGACAAAGTGCAGTCTGTAGGTTAAGCAAGATCAGACAGTGGTGACGAATTGAACCAGGGCCCCAGGGAGGACTGTGATGATAGTGGCAGGAAGCTAAAGAGGGAAGGTAGAACAGGGTTAGAGTTAATGTAGGGAGGTACTGGACTGAGGACTAGGAGGGGGGCAAATAGAAAGGTAGATCACCAAAAGATATTGAGGGGAGGAGGAAGATACAGAAAGTTTAAAGGTTAGAAGTGACAGGTCAGCAGGAGGGGTTAAGGTACAGCAGGGTGAGAGACTGGATGGAGAGAATGGAAAAGTTAGCCACATCCGCCATAAGGGAACCTGCCACAGTAGGGTCTGAAATCCCAGTCATTGTTTCTGATCAACATTTCATTTTCTGCAACTGTTATTTCCCTTTCATTATTTAATTGTGGCATGCCCTGTGATTGGTATGTAATTGGTATGTAATTTAATTCTCCTCAATGATTCATTCCAACTGCTTTCTTGCATACTTGCAAACCTCACAAAACAGGAACTTCTAAATCACAAGAGCAGGATTCAGCACACGCCCTTTTTGTTTTGAACAATCACAACATAAAACTTCATAGCTAGGCATATGCTTTGTGTCAAGAGTTGCTGTTTTTCAACTTAAAATCACATTGTTTTAAATCACAAGTCATTGCTCCAAACTGATTTCCGCTCCATCTTCTGTTGCTAAATCACAATAATCTTCATGTCACTTTGGTGGTCTCCTCCCACGCCATGGTCTGCATGCTGCCTCAGGAACTCTGGTCATCATGTCAGGGTTAGGAATTGTCGTCGTCCCCTCTGGAATTATTTTTGCTTCTGATTAGGATGTACTCTTCCTGCTATCAGCATCGCTGGCTTCGACTTCTGGATTGCTGGCTATTAAATTCACTTCAGCCACACATCTGGTTCATCTGCTGTTGCATCTTTGTCACCATGATACTTTTTGACATGAAGGCTGGAATTTTCCAGCCCCTCCCGCAGGCAGGATCTTCTGATCCCAATTAAGTGAATGGACGTTTGAATGGCTTGCCATATTTTCCAGCCCCACCCCCACCTCGACGGGGCCAGAAAATTCCTGCCAAACAATTTCTGTCATGCAGTACTCCTACCAGTGACTGCACAATCACACTGTTTCCCTTCTTGGCTATGATAGTGTACGGCTTGACATAAAATAGTTTATCCATCTTACTCAGACCCTCTTGTCTCAGCAGGACTTCATCACTCAGCATCACATCAGACTGTCTAGCTCCCCTTCTGTGGTTTGCATAAAACTTTGCAGCATCCTTTTTCTCAGCATCATGATCTAAAATCTCTTGAACAACACTGATATCCCTCAGCTCTGGCATCTTGGTGCATATTTTGCACACAAATAGCAGTTCAGGTGGGCCCTTTCCCATTATAGTGTGTGGAATTGCTCTATACTTGGCCACATACGACAACAAGACCTCCCTCCAATTTTGCACTCAGCCCAAACAATCCTCATTAGTTAGATTGGCCTTGTTGTTCCACTTCCCCATTGACGCTCAGTTCATAACACCCTCACCTTTGAATCAGAGGGTTGTGGGTTCATGTCCCACTCCCGGAAACCAAGAACTGTGATTGTACTCGAAAGAGTTGCAATCTGTGACTGTTGATAACTCGAAAGAGTTTCCCCATTGACCTGTGGCCGTTTAGGAGTCATTCTGTGCAGGTTACATTCAAGTCACAGGCATTCATCGTCAAAGGTCCACGAGTCTGAGGGCATTGTGGAAAGAACGTTTAGAGAGGTGGTCACACCGCAGCTGAAGGAACTTGAGGAAGGAAGGGAATGGGTGACAACCAGGCAGTCCAAGAGAAACAGGCAGGTAGTTGGGGAGTCCCCTGGGGTCCCGCTCGCAAATCGGTATCCCATTTTGGAGGCTGATGAGGGTGCTGGTTCCTCCAGGGAGTGCAGACAGAGCCAAGCTTCTGGCACTACAAGCAGCCTGTCTGTACAGGAGAGGAGGAAGAATGGAAGAGCAATAGTAATAGGAGATTCTTTGGTCAGGGGAACAGATAGGCGCTACTGTGGCCGTCAACTTGACTCCAGGATAGTGTATTGCCTCCCTGGTGCCAGGGTCTGGGATGTCACTGAACAGCTGCAGGGCATCCTGAAGGGGGAGGGTGATAAGCCAGAGGTCATGGTAAATGTTGGTACCAATGACATAGGTAGAAAGAGGGATGAGGTCTTGTATCAAGAATTCAGGGAGTTAGGCAGTAGACTAAAAAGCAGGACCTCTCGGGTTGCAATCTCTGGATTACTCCCAGTGCCACGTGCTAGCGAGCTCAGAAATAGGAGAATAGCACAGATGAATACGTGGCTTAAGAGTTGGTGCATGAGGGAGGGTTTTAGATTCCCGGATAACTGGGACCATTTCTAGGGAAGGTGGGACCTGTACAAGCGGGACGGTCTACATCTGAACCAGAGCGGGACTAACATCCTTGCGGGCAGGTTTGCTGGTGCTGGTGGGAGGAGTTTAAATTAATTCGGCAGGGGAAGGGAACTCAGAATATTAGCAGAAAAGGGACACATCATAATACAGTAAACAATCAAGTCAGAAGGAGTACAGCTGCACTAAGCTTCAAGGGACTAAGGCAAGGCAGGATGGCCTCTCCTTTAATGCCAGGAGTATTACAGGTAAAATGGATGAGTTAAGAGTGAGGATTGACACATGGAATTGTGATATAGTAGCCGTCACAGAGACGTGGTTGAGGGAGGGGCAGGATTGGCAGCTCAACATTCCGGGATATAGAATCTTCAGGTGAGACAGGGGAGGGGGTAAAAGAGGAGGAAGCTTTGCATTATTAGTTAAGGAGTCAGTTACTGCAGTAAGGAGAGATGATATCTTGGAGGGGGCATCAAATGAAGCTTTGTTGGTAGAGCTTAGGAATAAAAAAGGGGCAGCCACATTGTTAGGCATTTATTATAGACCCCCAGATAGTCAGTGGGAAATTGAGGAGCAAATATGTGCACAATTTGTGGAGGTGTGTAAAAACAATAACAATAAGGTAATTATATTAGGTGATTTCAACTTTCCCAACATTAATTGAGATAGACATATTGTTTAACGGCTTGGATGGAGTGGATTTCTTGAAATGTGTACAGGATAACTTTTTAGGTCAATATGTGGAGGGCCCAAAAAGGGACGGCGCATTGCTGGACCTAATTCTGGGGAATGAAGCCGGACAGGTGGCTGAGCTGGTGGTGGGGAAGCATTTTAGTGATAGCAACCACAACATGGTACAATTTAAGCTTGTTATGGACAAAGAAATCGACAAGTTGCAAAATAATGTTTTGGATTGGGAGACAGCGGATTTTAGTAAAATAAGGCAGGATCTGGCCAAGTTAGACTCGGAACAGCTACTTGTAGGGAAATCTACAGAAGAGCAGTGGAGGGCGTTCAAAAAGGAAATGGGGAGAGTACAGGTCCAACAAGGGACGGCACAGTGCTGGAGCTAATTCTGGGGAATGAAACCGGACAGGTGGCTGAGGTGGTGGTGGGGGAGCATTTTAGTGATAGCGACCACAACATGGTACAATTTAAGCTTAGAAATAGGCAAGTTGCAAAAAAATGTTTTGGATTGGGGGAGAGCAGATTTTAGTAAAATAAGGCAGGATCTGGCCAATTAAGACTGGGAACTGTTACTTGTGGAGAAATCTACAGAAGAACAGTGGAGGGCATTCAAAAAGGAAATGGGGAGGGTACAGGCTCAACATGTTCCCTCTAGGGTGATAGAAAGGTGTAACAAGCCCAGAGAACCATGGATGACCAGAGATATTCAGGATACGATGAGGACGAAAATAGAGGCTTTTAGCAGGTATGAGGGGAGCAAATCAGCGGAAGCATTAGTGGAGTACAGAAAGTACAGGGTGGAGCTTAAGAAAGCAATTAGGAGAGCAAAGAGGGGATATGAGAAAGCTCTGGCTGGTAAAAGTAGGGAAAATCCCAAGATATTCTATAAATATATCAATGGGAAGAGGATAACCAGGGAAAGAGTAGGGCCCATAAGGGACCAAGGGGTAAATCTATGGGTGGAGCCAGAGGACATCGGTAGAGTGTTGAACGAATACTTCACGTCCGTCTTCACCCAAGAGAATGAGGATGAAGGTATGGAACTCCGGAAGAGAGACTGCGAGGTTCTTGAGGAAATTGATATAGGGAGTGACAAGGTATTGGAGGTGTTGGCAGGCTTAAAAGTGAACAAATCTCCTGGTCCAGATAATTTGTGTCGCAGACTACTGAGGGAGGCAAGGGAGGAGATCGCAGGGGCTCTGACCCAAATTTTTAATTCCTCTCTGGCCACGGGGGAGGCGCCAAAGGGCTGGAGAACAGCTAATGTGGTTCCGCTAATTAAAAAGTGTTGTAGAGATAAGCCAGGGAACTACAGGCCAGTCAGTCTCACGTCAGTGGTCGGGAAACTATCTGAAGGAGAGAATCTATCTCCACTTGGAGAGGCAAGGTTTGATCAGGGATAGTCAACATGGCTTTGTCAGAGGGAGGTCATGCCTAACAAATTTTATTGAATTTTTTGAGGAGGTGACCAGGTGTGTAGATGAGGGTAGTGCAGTTGATGTAGTTTATATGGATTTCAGCAAAGCCTTTGACAAGGTCCCACATGGGAGACTTTTAAAGAAGGCAAATGCACATGGGATACAGGGTAATTTGATAAGGTGGATTCAAAATTGGCTTAGTTGCAGGAGACAGAGGGTGATGACAGAAGGCTGCTTTAGTGACTGGAAGCCCATGTCCAGTGGCGTACCACAGAGATCTGTGCTGGGTCCCCTATTATTCGTCATTTATATAAACGACATAGATGACTATGCCCCCACATAGGATTAGTAAGTTTGCGGATGACACAAAGATTGGCCAGGTGGTTAACAGTTAGGTTGAGTGTCTTGGGCTACAGGAAGTTTATAGATGGGATGGTCAAATGGGCAGATAAGTGGCAGATGGAATTTAACCCTGAAAAGTGTGAGGTGATACACTTTGGAAGGAGTAATTTGTCAAGGAAGTATTCAATGAATGGCATGACACTAGGAAGTTCTGAGGAACAAAGGAACCTTGGCATGTGTGTCCATAGATCTCTGAAGGCAGAGAGGCATGTTAGTGGGGTGGTGAAAAAGGCAGATGGGACACTTGCCTTTATCAATCGAGGCATAGATTACAAAAGTAGGGAGGTCATGTTAGAGTTGTACAGAACCTTGGTGAGGCTACAGCTGGAGTACTGTGTGCAGTTCTGGTAGCCACATTATAGGAAGGATGTGATTGCACTGGAGGGGGTGCAGAGGAGATTCACCAGGATGTTGCCTGGGATGAAACATTTAAGTTATGAAGAGAGGTTGGATAGACTTGGGTTGTTTTCACTGGAGTAGAGAAGACTGAGGGGCGACCTGATCGAGGTATACCAGATTATGAGGGACATGGACAGGGTGGATAGGGAGCAGCTGTTCCCCTTAGTTGAAGGGTCAGTCACGAGGGGACATAAGTTCAAGGTGAGAGGCAGGAAGTTTGGGGACGGGTGTGAGGAAAAACCTTTTTACCCAGAGGGTGATGACGGTCTGGAATGCGCTGCCTGGGAGGGTGGTGGAGGCGGGCTGCCTCACATCCTTTAAAAAGTACCTGGATGAGCACTTGGCACGTCATAACATTCAAGGCTATGGGCCAAGTGCTGGTAAATGGGATTAGGTAGGTAGGTCAGGTGTTTCTCACCTGTCGGTGCAGACTTGATGGGCCGAAGGGCCTCTTCTGCGCTGTGTGATTCTGTGAGTCTGTGAAATGAATTGTGGCCACTGTCTAAATACAGAATGACTGGTAGACCATGCCTTTCAAATATTTCGGTCACAGCAGAGACCATTTTCTCTGCTGTCGTAGACTTCATCACAACATACTCATAGTAATAGCTGTAGTAGTCAATCACTGCTGATATGGGCTCTCTTGATGGACGAGGGCCTAAGAAGTCAACTGCTACATCTTCCCATGATCTAGCCAGTAACAGTGTGCTGCATACTGGTTCTGATGCATTTGGTCTGCTGACAAGTTGATACCATTGACATATTTTGACAAACTGCTCCACATTTTTCTCCATCCCTTGCCACCATACTTTGGTTTATAAGTTTTGCTTAGTACCAATTATTCCCAATGTACCAATTACGCCCTCATGAGCTAGCATCACCAGTCTAGGCCTAAGCTTCTCTAGTACCACATGTCTGCTGCCTCTGACGACGCACTTCCCAATTGTGCACATCTCATATAGTAATGTACTGAATGTATTGAATGGACAATTCTTCCAGTTTCCTGCTTGGATTCTGTCTGATGTCATTCAATCCTGGATCTTTGTCTGACTCTTTTAATCTCTCTAGTTGTCATTGCTCTGAGTTCAGTATGAACTGCCACAAATCTCATGAATGATTCAGCTTCCTTCTCTACTGAAGATCTGTGTGTTTGATCCTTCCTCATTAGTCGTAATAACAGGTCAGCTGTATTCAGCTTTCCAGAAATGCGAACCACTTTGTACTTGTACTGCTGATATCTCAAAACCCATCTTTCCATTCTGGCACATGGTTTGGATCTGAGAGGATAAATCATCTCTAATGGCTTGTGATCTATCACTAATTCAAACTCAATGCCGAATGAGTATGCATGGAATCATTTACATGCCCACACCAACTCTAGGGCCTCTTTCTCGCTTTGAGAATATCTCCTCTCCACACCTGTCAGAGATCTGCTCACATAGGCAATGATCCTCGAGCTTTTAGCATGCATTTGCACCAGAACAATATTAACTGGGATAGACAAAGTGTGAAAGGCTTAGAGGGGTCAGAATTCTTAAAATGTATCCAGGAGAGCTTTTTAAGCCAGCACACAGAAAGTCCTACAAGAGAGGGAGCGGTGCTGGACCTAATTTTAGGAAACGAGGCCACATAAGTGGTAGAAGTGTCAATGGGAGAGCATTTCGGTGAAAGTGACCATAGCTCGCTTAGATTGAAGGTAGTTATGGAAAAGGACAAAGGTGGACTGGAAATAAAGGTTCTGATTTGGGGAAAGGCCTATTTTAAAATGATAAGACAGGATCTGGGAGCAGTTACTTGTAGGAAAACCTACATCAGAGCAGTGGGAGTCATTCAAAAATGAAATAGTGAGAGTGCAGGGCCAACATGTGCCCATAAAGGTGAAGGGTGGGACCAACAAGTCCAGCGAACCCAGGATGTTGAGGAATGTATAGGATTGGATAAGGAAAAAAAGGGAAGCTTACATTAGGTACAGAGGGCTCAAAACTGCAGAAACCCTGGAGGAGTATAGAAAGCGTAGGGGGTTACTTAAAAAATAAATTAGGAGACCAAAGAGGGGATATGAAAAAATACTGGCGGGTAAAATAAAGGAAAATCCAAAGGCAGTTTATAAGTATATTAGGGTCAAGAGGATAACCAGGGAAAGAATAGGGCCCATTAGGGACCAAAGTGGCAATCTATGTGAGGAACTGGAATACATAGGTGAGGTTTTAAGTGAATACTTTGCATCTGTATTCACTATAGAGAAGAACAATGTAGGTATAGAAATCAGGGACTGTGATATACTTGAACAAATTAGCATTGAGAGGGAGGAGGTATTAAAAGTGAATAAATCCCCGGGCCCAGATGTATCCCAGGCTGCTATTGGAGGCAGAGGAGGAGACGGTAGGAACCCTGACATTAATTTTCAAATCTTCTCTGGTCACAGAAGAGGTGCCAGAGGACTGGAGGACAGCTAATGTGGTACCATTATTCAAGAAGGGTGGTAGGGATAAACCAAGGAACTAGAGGCCAGTGAGTCTAACATCAACGGTAGGGAAAATTTTGGAAAAAATTCCGAGGGACAGAATTAATCTCCACTTGGAGAGGCAAGGATTAATCGAGGATAGTCAGCATGGCTTTGTCAGGGGGGCATCACGTCTAATAAATTTGAATTTTTCGAGAAGGTGACTAGATGTGTAGATAAGGGTCGTGCAGTTGATGTAGTCTACATGGGCTTCAGTAATGCTTTTGACAAGGTCTCACATGGGAGAATGGTCAAGAAGGTAAGAGCCCATGGGATCCAGGGCAATTTGGCAAATTGGATCCAAAATTGGATTAATGGCAGGAGACAGAGGATGATGGTTGAAGGTTGTTTTTGTGACTGGAAGCCTGTGCCCATGGTGTACTGCAGGGTTTGGTTCTGGGTCCCTTGCTGTTTGTAGTGTATATTAATGATCTAGACATGAATGTAGGAGGTATGATAGGTAAGTTTGCAGGTGACACGAAAATTGGTGGTGTGGTAATAGCAAGGAGGAGGACGATATAGATGGGCTGGTCAGATGGGCAGAACAGTGGCAAATGGAATTTAATGAAAAGTGTAAAGTGATGCATTTTGGGAGGACTAACAAGGCAAGGGAGTACACGATGAACGGTAGGACCCTAGGAAGTACAAAGATCAGAGGGAAATTGGTGTGCATGTCCATAGATCCTTGAAGGCAGCGGCACAGATAGATAAAGTGGTTAAGAAGGCATATGGAACACTTGCCCTTATAAGTCGAGGCATTGAATACAAGATCAGGGAGGTTATGATGGATCTTTATAAAATGTTGGTTAGGCCACTGTCTGCAGCGGGTCGCCACACTATACGAAGGATGTGATTGCACTAGAGAGGGTGCAGAGGAGATTCACCAGGATGTTGCCTGGGCTGGAGCATTTCAGCTATGAAGAGAGAGTAGATAGGCTGGGGTTGTTTCTCTTGGAGCAGAGAAGGCTGAGGGTGGACCTAGTCGAGGTATAAAAAATTATGAGGGCCATAGATAGGGTAGATAGGAAGAAACTTTTCCCCTTAGTGGAGGGGTCAATAACCAGGGGGCATAAATTTAAGGTAAGGGACAGGAGGTTTAGAAAGGTTTTGAGGAAAAACTTTTTCACCCAGAGGGTCATTCTTTCTGGTCACCTTCGTCAGTGGGTCAGCAGGGCAGTGACATTTGGGATATACCTCACACAATGGTTCACAAGTCCCAGGAATCTCACTTTGCTGGCATTTTGTGGTTCACATGCCTCTGCTATTGTTTCTATCTTGTTTTTGATTGAATTGATACTGTCACTCATGAGTTTATGCCCCATGAGCATTAGCTCTGTCATGCCCAGCAAGCACTTGTCTGCATTTACCATAAGTCCTGCTGACTGCAATCTAGCCAATACTAATCTTAGCCTCTTGTTATGTTCCTCTCTACTGGCTCCATGAATAATGATGTCACCTGAGATATTGGCTGTGCATTACCTTATGGGTTTTATGGTGGTAAATCTCAGGTGCCCCATTGATGCCAAATTGCAATCTCTTGTATCGGTAAAGTCCACAAGGGAGGAAGGGATAAACCAGGGAACGACAGGCCAGTCAATCTAACCTCAGTGGTGGGGAAACTATTGGAAGCAATTCTGAGGGACAGAATTAATCTACACTTGGAGAGGCAGGAATTAATCAAGGACAGTAAGCATGGTTTTGTTAAGGGGAGGTCATGTCTGACCAATTTGATTGAATATTTCAAAGAGGTGACCAGGTGTGTAGATGAGGGCAATGCATTTGATGTAGTATGCTTGGACTTCAGCAAGGCTTTTGATAAGGTCCCGCATGGGAGACTGATAATGAAGGTAAGAGCCCATGGGATCCAAGGCAATTTAGCAAATTGGATCCAGAATTGGCTGAGTGGCAGGAAGCAGAGGGTGATGGTCGAGGGGTGTTTTTGTGACTGGAAGCCTGTGTCCAGTGGGGTTCCACAGGGATTGATGTTGGGTCCCTTGCCCATTATGGTATATATAAATGATTTAGACTTCAATGTAGGAGGGTTGATCAGTAAGTTGGTGGATGACATGGAAATTGGTGGAGTGGCAAATAGTGAGGAGGATAGCCTTAGATCACAGGAGGATATAGACAGGCTGGTCAGCTGGGCTGATCAGTGGCAAATGGAATTTAATCTGGATAAGCGTGAGGTGATGCACTTGGGCAGGACAAACAAGGCACAGGAATACACAATGAATGGTAGGACCCTGGGAAGTACCGAGGATCAGAGGGACCTTGGTGTGCATGTCCACCGGTCCCTTAAGGTAGTGGTACAGGTAGATAAGGTGGTTAAGAAGGTATATGGGATACTTTGCCTTTGTTAGCCGAGGCATAGAATATAAGAGCAGGGAGGTTATGCTGGAACTTTATAAAACGCTGGTTAGGCCACATTAGAGTTTAGAGTGCAGTTCTGGAATCCGCATTATAGGAAGGATGTGATTGCACTAGAGAGAGTGCAGAGGAATTTTAACCAGGGTGTTGCTGGGCTAGATAGTTTTAGTTATGAGGCGAGGTTGGATAGACTGGGGTTATTTTCCCTGGAGCAGAGGAGATTGAGGGGGGACCTGATTGAGATGTATAAAATTATGAAGGGCATAGATAGGGTAGAAAGGAAGGAACCTTTCCCCTTGGTGGAGGGATCAATAACCAGGGGGTATAGATTTAAGGTAAGGGGCAGGAGGTTTAGAGGGGATGTGAGGAAGAATTTTTTCATCCAGAGGGTGGTGGGAATCTGGAACTCACTGCCTGAAAGGGTGGTAGAGGCAGGAACCCTCATAACATTTAAGAAGTATTTGGATATGCACTTGCGATGCCATGGCATACAAGGCCATGGGCATAGCGCTGGAAAATGGGATTAGAATAGCTAGGTAGCGCAGACTCGATGGGCCGAGACCTCTATGCTGTAGACCTCTATGACTCTATGAGTGACAAAAGTTGTCACCTTCCGAGAATCAGGATGAAGCTCCAGCTGGTGAGATCCTCACTTTAAGTCTAATTTGTAAAATACTTTGCTTGTTGACAACTCTTGGAAGACTTTGTCCACCGTGGGAATTAGGTGACGTTCTCTCACTACCACTTTATTCATCTGTCGCACATCAGAGTCTAGTTTAGTTAGTCACCACCACATTTAGTTTAGACACCACCACAACAAGGCTAACCCACGGTGTTGATCCTTCAACTGGCTCAATGATGTCCTGGTTGATCAGTTCCTTGATATTTGCCTCGGCTTTCCCTCTCAAACCAAAGGTGTTCTGTGTACAGGTTGAACTACAGGCTTCATGTTCTCATCAATGGTTAATCTTACTTGGCGGTTGTGTAGCTTCCCAATTCCTTGATACACTGGTTTAAACTCCTGTCTAAGCTTCACATAGGATTTCACAGAATTCATTTTCAGAACCCCCAAGACTTGGGCAGTTTCTCTGCTCGGAAGTGCCTCACCATGCTCCTCAATCACTACAAACTCTGCCTCTACATTCCGATCCCCAGCTTGCCAACTGCAATGAGGCATCCAACAGTTTGAAGTGGGGTTTTATATGTGTAAGGATAGAGCTTTTTGACAGATCTGAGATGTGCACTTGAGTCTCTTTGTCTTCAGCTTGTCCCACAGTGCTCTGTTGATGAAATTACTGTCACTGCCTGAATCTACAATAATGCTCACCTTAACACCACCAACAATCACTGGAACTTTCTCATGGTTGCTCCCGTTGACAGAAAACACGTATCCATGATTGTTATTTGTGTCTCCACTCTCTCCATCTTCAACTCTCCTCACAGTTGTGCAACTTTCATCTCTCTTTCCTTTACATGGCTCATGCTTCCCTCTGTTCAGTTTGGTTTCTGCACTTCTTGGCAAAATGGTCTTTGCCTCCACATTTGCTGTTTATCTTTCCCTTGGCAGGGCAGCAGGCATCTTTTTCATGGTCCTTCAAGTTGCCACATCTGAAATAATCTCTCTCAGACTTTTGCTGTTTACATTTACACGTACCTGGATCCCGTTGTGCCATTCGGTTAACCTCAACTTTGGTCATGTCAGCAGCAGAGGTGGGAACAAGTTTCATCCACTGCTTCCAATGCTGCTGTTATTTTCAAAGTGTCATCCAACATTAAGTCACCTGCTCTTTCCGGCAACTTACGTCTCAACTTATCCAACTTGCAATGTTGGACCACCTGATCCAATATCTAGTTATTCAGACCTGTTGCAACATAATCACATCCATCTGATGCCTGCCTCAAATGGGGCTTCTATTTCCCCCTCATATGACAGAAAACATGCATCACCACATAATCGTCCTTCAGTGCTTTCACTGCACATTCATAATCCGCCTTTTCTCCCGTTTCAGTCTTCCTCACCAAAACAGCCACGCTGAACAATAAGATCTGTCGCTGTGCTCTCTGCATCACCGTGGCCTCACCCAAAAACAGGTCACAGCCACACTTTCCATTTCACACCGACAGTAGTGGCATCACCCATCAGATCAAACAGCTCAATTCCCCTGATTTCAAACGATCAACTCCACCAAATGCTATGACACAATCCTAAATGTCTCCGTGTTTATCCTCGTCGCCAATGTCACATCTCAGGCTGAAAGAACAACACTCAAAGTCACAGCATTAACTGCATGAACAACATCATTTAATCTGCCATAACAAAAACAAAAATATCTGGAAAAACTCAGCAGGTCTGGCAGCATCTGCGGAGAGGAGCACAGTTAACGAGTCCGAATGACCTTTCAATAGAACTAAGTAAAAATAGAAGAGAGGTGAAATATAAACTGGTTTAAGGGGAGGGGGGGTGCGGGACAAGTAGAGCTGGATAGAGGGCCAGTGATAGGTGGAGATAGCCAAAAGATGTCACAGACAAAAGGACAAAGATGGGTTTAAGGTGGTGATATTATCTAAGGAATGTGCTAATTAAGGGTAGAAAGCAGGACAAGCAAGGTACAGATAGCCCTAGTGAGGGTGGGGTGGGGTGAAGGAATCAAAAAAGGCTAAAAGGTAGAGATAAACAATGGATGGAAATACATTTAAAAATAATGGAAATAGGTGGGAAAAGAAAAATCTATATAAATTATTCGAAAAAAAAGGGGGGGGAATTGGAAAGGGGGTGGGGATGGAGGAGAGAGTTCATGATCTAAAATTGTTGAACTCAATGTTCAGTCCGGAAGGCTGTAAAGTGCCTAGTCGGAAGATGAGGTGCTGTTCCTCCAGTTTGCATTGAGCTTCACTGGAACAATGCAGCAAGCCAAGCACGGACATGTGGGCAAGAGAGCAGGGTGGAGTGTTGAAATGGCAAGCGACAGGGAGGTCTGGGTAATGCTTGCGAACAGACCGAAGGTGTTCTGCAAAGCGGTCACCCAGTCTGTGTCTGGTCTCTCCAATGTAGAGGAAACCGCATTGGGTGCAACGAATGCAGTAGACTAAATTGAGGGATGTGCAAGTGAAATGCTGCTTCACTTGAAAGGAGTGTTTGGGCCCTTGGACGGTGAGGAGAGGGGAAGTAAAGGGGCAGGTGTTGCACCTTCTGCGGTTGCATGGGAAGGTGCCATGGGAGGGGGTTGAGGTGTAGGGGGTGATGGAGGAGTGGACCAGGGTGTCCCGGAGGGAACGATCTCTGCGGAATGCCGCCCGGGGGGGTGAAGGTAAGATGTGTTTGGTGGTGGCATCATGCTGGAGTTGGCGGAAATGGCGGAGGATGATCCTTTGAATGCGGAGGCTGGTGGGGTGATAAGTGAGGACAAGGGGGACCCTATCATGTTTCTGGGAGGGAGAAGAAGGTGTGAGGGCGGATGCACGGGAGATGGGCCGGACATGGTTGAGGGCCCTGTCAACCACCGTGGGTGGAAAACCTCGGTTAAGGAAGAAGGACGACATGTCAGAGGAACTGTTTTTGAAAGTGGCATCATCAGAACAGATGCGACAAAGGCGAAGGAACTGAGAGAACGGGATGGAGTCCTTACAGGAAGCGGGGTGTGAGGAGCTGTAGTCGAGGTAGCTGTGGGAGTCGGTAGGCTTGTAATGGATATTGGTGGACAGTCTATCACCAGAAATTGAGACAGAGAGGTCAAGGAAGGGAAGGGAAGTGTCAGAGATGGACCATGTGAAAATGATGGAGGGGTGGAAACTGGAAGCAAAGTTAATAAATTTTTCCAGGTCCAGACGAGAGCATGAAGCAGCACCGAAGTAATCATCGATGTACCGGAGAAAGAGTTGTGGGAGGGGGCCGGAGTAAGACTGGAATAAGGAATGTTCCACATACCCCATAAAGAGACAGGCATAGCTGGGGCCCATGCGGGTACCCATAGCCACACCTTTTATTTGGAGGAAGTGAGAACTGCCATGTTGGCTAACCCCCTGACATGTACTATCTGACCTTCAATCCCCTCCTGGCCAGCTGACCCCGTATGGAGTACAGAGTGTACCTCAAAGTGTCTCACATGAGTACTGTATGGTATCTAATACTAAAGTACACACACATACACACGTGCAGACACACACACACACACACACACACATACATACATACACACAAACACGCAAAGACACAATCAACTATCAAGAGAGCTGCAGCCAATTTGCGCACACCAAGCTCCTACAAGCAGCGAGGAAATAAATGAGCAGAGAATGTTTCAGATGCTGGTTGACGGATAAAAATTGACCAAGGCACCTGGAGAACTTCCCTGCTCTTGAAAGATCCCTTATAGCACTATTTGATGTCAGCTTGAGAAAGCAACTGTCTCATGTGAAAGGCAGTCTCCTGTGAAAGACAGTATCTCAAGCAGTGCAGCACTCTCCCAGTATTGCCCTGGACTGTCAGTTTAGCATTATGTGCTCATACCTCTGGATGGGACTGTAAACCCATAACCTTCTGACTCAGGGGCGAGTGTACTATCACTGGGGCATGGCTGCCACCATCACCTCCAAGTCATCTCCCACCCCAACTTCTTGGACATGTATCGTCATTCTTCTTCCTTGCTGTTCAAAACACTGGAATTCCCAACCTCAGGATGTCCCAGAGCGCTTAACGATTTGTGCAGTGTTGGCTAAAAATCAGTCGTTGCAACACTAACTGTTAACTGCTGATAACATAAGAACATAGCATTAAAAAAGGAGCAGGAGAGGGCCATTTGGCTCCTCGAGCCTTCTCCGCCATTCAACTAAATCATATTTCTCCATATTTGCTTGTCAGTTTTAGTTAAGGGCAATGGAGTTTGAGCTGACTGGGATTGGTTGTTCACATGGAAGTCGGTATCTGACTGTAACATGCTTTGACTCATCTTACCTTTCCCTGTTATTGTTGTTGACACAAGGCAGACCTGACATGTGTCAGCAAGCCCAGCCCTTAATTACACTGGTTTACAATTCAGCAGACTGATTTTTGCTTACCCACAGAATGCATTAAACAGTACACTACCTTGGGTTAACTTTACAGCAGATACTGTATGCGTCAGAAACTTGGTCATTTCCTGAGCCAACATAAAGCACTCCTTAAGGAGAAATGCTTATCCTATGATTCCTAGATGAGTGGGAAAAGCTAAGACATTTATTTCACTTCAGATTACTGAGTCACATCCTGGAGTGCTGCCAACATGCTGTAGAATTACGTGTACTGGCAAGTACGTGTGACTAATACAAAATGGCTCTCTTCTGGTTAATAGCTACCCAACCTCTGTTGTCAACCTGCTTCAGCTGAAAGAAAGGGGTGGGATCTGTAGGCCCCTGGGCTGTTTCTGGAACATTTGTCGGTAAGTGGTGCACATCCAAGAGATAAAATAGATGCTGCTGTTCAATTTGCACAGTTATTTAACTCAAATAATGTCATGAAGTGTTCAAATATATTCAATCATTTATTTTTCCTTTCTGATTTGGGCACTAAGGCAAGAGCTGCTACTGTACTGTTGCTAGCCCTCGAATAGGTCAGACTGGCAGCAGAGTTAGGACACTGGAGGTCACAGCTTGTTCTTTTTCTACACAGGATACAGACATCTAAGGGTTAGAATAAACACAGGAACCTATATAATTAACTCATCATTACTGTTAAGATTTGAAACAAATGAAAGATAGTACTGGAACTGCAATGAAACGTTTGGAGCTGGATTTTACATTTTTCGTTGGGGTAAAGGAAGTGGAACGGAAACTGAGTGGCCCCCTCGGTCCCGCTTCCGCCCCCACCATCTCAACTTGTCACATCAAGCAACAGATGGCCAATTGGTGGCTGTCCGCCTGGAAGGAAGCCAATTAGAGGTGCAAAGGAGGGGCTCCACCTCCAATCTGGACTGTAGATGGGGACGTCGTGCGGCAGAGGGGTAATTCCATAAACAGGAAGTCAGTCACGGCTACAGGTTTAAAGGACCCCCTGCTCTCTGAATGCTTCTTTAAAAATATTAAAGGCTCAAAAATCCTTTTGTGATTCATGCACTAGGACACCCAGATCCCTCTGAATCTCAGAACTCTGCAATCTCTCACCATTTGGATAATATGATTCTCTTTTATTCAAAGTGTGCAATTTAACACTTGCTCACATTATACTCCATCTGCCAGATTTTTGCTCACTCACTTAACCTAGCTATGTCACATTGCAGCCTCCTTATGTCCTCCTCAGGTCCTCCTCACAACTTACTTTCCTACCCACCTTTATGTTGTCAGCAAATTTAGCAACCATACTATCTGTCCCTTCGTCTGAGTGATTGATATAAATTGTAAAATGCTGAGACCCCAGCGCTGATCCCTGTTACATCCCGTCAACCAGAAACCATTTATGGCTACCCTCTGTTTCCTGTTAGCTAGCCAATCTTCCATCCATGTCAATATGTTACCCCCATACACCATGAACTTTTATTTTACACAATAACCTTTGATGAGGCAGCTTATCAAATTCCTTCTGAAAATCTCAGTACAGTACATCCAGCAGATCGATCCCCTTTAGCAACAGCACATACTAAAGAACTCCTCCTGCTCCTGTCCAATTTCCTGGATTCCCTGCCTCAGGTCATTTAAATGCTCCAGAGCAATCTTGGCCTAGGCCAGTCACAGGCAGGGCTTGGTACAAACAATAGGAGCAAGAAAATCAGGGTGACCATGGTGATCAGCAGCCAGAAGGTCCTATGCAAACTGAATACCTTTGAGGGCGCTCACAAAAGATATAAAAGAGAACCTCCAATTCTCCGGACTGTCTGAGGAACCCCTCAGGCCTCCCGGTAGGTAGAGAAGGATTGGAGCAGCATATCCTGCAGACACAGACCAATTAGCTCTGGGCCCTGAAATGTATTGGAAATCCTAGGGGCAGCCTTGGTTCAAACATGGACAAAAGAGCTGAACTCCCAAGGTGAGGGTGACTGCCCTTGACATCAAGGCAGCATTTGACCAAGTGTGGCATCAAGGAGCCCGAGCAAAACTGAAATCAATGGGAATCAGGGGGAAAGCTCTCCGCTGCTTGGAGTCATACCTAGCACAGAGGAAGATGGTTGTGGTTGTTGGAGGTCAGTCATCTCAGCTCCAGGACATCACTGCAGGAGTTCCTCAAGGTAGTGTCCTCAGCCCAACCATCTTCAGCTGCTTCATCAATGGCTTCCTTCCATCATAAGGTCAGAAGTGGGGATATTCACTGATGATTGCACAATGTTCAGCATCATTCGTGACTCCTCAGATACTGAAGCAGTCCATGTCCAAATGCAGCAAGACCTGGACAATATCCAGGCTTCGGCTGACAAGCGGCAAGTAACATTCGCACCACACAAGTGTCAGGCAATGACCATCTCCAACAAGAGAGAATCTAACCATTGCCCCTTGATGTTCAATGGCATTACCATTACTAAATCCACCACTATCAACATCCTCGGGGTTGCCATTGACCAGAAACTGAACTGGATTAGCCATAAAAATGCTGTGGCTACAAGAGCAGGTCAGAGACTAGGAATCATGTGACGAGCAACTCACTTCTTGACTCCCCAAAGCCTGTCCACCATCTACAAGGCACAAGTCAGGAATGTGATGGAATACTCCCCACTTGCCTGGATGAGCGCAGCTCCCACAACACTGAAGAAGCTGAACACCATCCACTTGATTGGCAGCACATCCACAACCATTCACTCCCTCCATCACCGACACACAGTGGCAGCAGTGTGTACCGTCTACAAGATGCACTGCACAAATTCACCGAGGCTCCTTAGACAGCACCTTCCAAACCCACGACCACTACCACCTAGAAGGACAGGGGCAGCAGATAGATGGGAACACCACCACCTGGAAGTTCCCCTCCAAGTCACTCACCATCCTGACTTGGAAATATATTGCCATTCCTTCATTGTCGCTAGGTCAATATCCTGGAACTCCCTCCCTAACAGCACTCTGGGTGTACCTACACCACATGGACTGCAGCGGTTCAAGAAGGCGGCTCACGGGCAACTAGGGATGGGCAATAAATGCTGGCCCAACCAGCGTAGCCCACATCCCGTGAATGAATAAAAAAAAGTGTCAAAGAAACAGAGACTCAGATCACTGGGTCCAGTGCTTTGTACTTGACCTTCGCTCCTGGGAAAGAGTGAAGTAAGGGTGAGGAAAATTATCTTTATTGAATAATGGAGGTTGTGTGTTTTGTAAATTACAAATGAAGGGTTCACCAGGTAGAAAATATGCTAATGGACTGGATTTCATGGTCAGGATCAAAGAGAATGGTGGTTTGCCACTGACCTGGAAGAAAACAATCTCCGTGGCATAGATTTCCCTATCCCAAAGTCAGTTTGAATCTCTCGCTTCCTCCCAAGCAATGTCTCTCTCTCACACCCCCATGGGACCACCCTCCCACCTACTTGACCTCTCTCTCTCTCTCCCCTCCCCGGCCTGATTTGTCACTCAACTGCTTTCCCCCTGCATGACCTCTCTCCCTGCTCTCTGAGAAATCCGCCCCTCCCACGCAAACTCCCGATCTTCTTCACTGCCAGCAAAGTGTTCCTGCTCACTACCTGGCCGGCTGCTGCAGGGAAACCGAGTTAAAAAAAACAATTCTGAGAAGTTCCTGCCATTAAGTTCCAGCATTTCAAGATTCGCCGGACGCTGCTAGATTCCCTACCCTCCTCTCTGTAACTTAAGTTTCTAAAGCTGTAATCCTCACCAGGCTATTTGCATCATGTACAAGTCAACCTCGAAAGGCTATGCAACATAAGCTGATCCAGTAAATGGTGCAATTCTGGTTCATCACACAAAACCAAGCTATCTGATGTATTAAGTGGTATCATATGATTGAATTACTATAGCTGCTTTTGGTCCTTCTAGATGTTTACTGCTTAGTTCTGATTAAACACATACACAGCACTAAAAACAATTCACTGCTCTTAGTATGTACCATGTATATCATTGAATTTCAAACCTTGTCAGTTGTGAACACAGCAGGCATGCATGAATTAGATTAGTCATATCGTTTGTGATTCGTCTCGGTTTTCATAATTTTCTACTGCCTTAACTGGCTCCTTTTATTGTTTAATGATGCCCTTCGCTACCAGGAAGAAATGGCTCACATTGATAATAATAACGTTACTACCCCCAGGGACCAATGATCTGGTGGAAGATTAGTTTATTGGTCCCACTGTTCGCATCAGAAGCTCCATTAGATAGAAAGCAGAAGAGGAAGCTAAGGTGATGAAACAATATGGAGAATGAACTGATAGATCTAAGGAAAGACAGTTTCACACAGTTGGGATAAGATGGCAAAGCCAATTGTCACTTCATTACGCAGAACGGGATTTCCCTCGGCACCTCTTGTTTCATTCCACCTTCACCTTTACTTATTGAAAGTCCAGTTCTCTGCTAAGACTTTCAGTGGGATATCTGATATTCTGGCTCTTTAAGGTCATTTGTTGAATCTTCAGTGTACAACCTATTCTACTCTGCTGCCTGCCTGTACCAATAACACCAACAATTACATTTATATAATGCCTTTAACATGATAAAATGTCCCGAGACACTTTAGAGGAGCACTATGGAACAAATTTGGCACTGAGCCAAATATTAGGCCCAACAACCAAAGCTTTTTTTAAAGAGGTGGGTTTTAAAGGAGCGTCTCAATGAGGTAGAGAGACATAGAAAGGTCTCGAGTTAGGGCCTAGAGAGCTAAAGGCAATGGTGGAGTGATTTGTCAGGAAGATATAATAATTCTCATAATGTTATTGGAATTTATTTTAAAGTAGAGTAATAGTGGGGTCTGTGTTTATGTAGCTGTGTGTGTGGGACTTACTTGAATTAGAGACAGCTGGTCGGAAGGCTTTGATGTAAAAAGAGAAGCGAGGCTTGAAATTCTAAATAGGTAAACATGGGGCTGAATTTTCTGGTTGGTGGGGGGGCGGGGGCGGAGCGGGAGAGGTCACGGGCGGGGCGGATGCAATCATCACCCGCAATTGGGTCCGCGCCGCCATTTTACGTGGGAGGGCCAATTAAGGCTTGCCCAGCATAATGCGCGACTCCCGAGGATAGCAGGAGTGGGCGGACGGCGGCGGGTGTGCACAGACCGCCGGGTCCAGTGGCGACGCGGCGGCCTGTTTATATGAAGCGCTGACAGCCTTTGCAAGGCTGCTCACAATGGCAAGTGGAAGGGCTCACCAGAGGGCTCCTGGTGAGCAGGCCAATCCGGGGGGTAGGCCAGCAGAGCAGGCCAGGCTGGAGGGTAAGGCAGCGGGACAGGCCAGGCCAGAGGGTAGGGTGGGGGGCCAGTGTGCCCCTTGTTTTTCATATGACTGCCTTGCTGCCTTCCTCGAGGACGTGGCAGCACGGCAGGAGGTGCTGTCCCCCAGGATGGGAGGAGGAGGAGGACCCCCCCCACATGATGAAGTGTGCCTGGGAGGAGGTGGCGGAGGTGGTGAACTCCCGTGACATGGTGCGGCGCATCAACTTGTTGCGCTCTGACAGGGTGAGTACCATGTTGACATTGGTCATTTATCCCAGCAGGCAGGCTTGCCCCCCTGCTGTCCCCCCCAAGTCTGAGTGTAGTGACTGCATTGAATCATTGACGGCATTTGTCCTTTGCTGGGTGGGCCAGCAAATATTGCCCATGCTGAGGTCAGCCTGAAAAGGTGGTGAAGAGATGTGTTTTGACCCCGCAGCATGTGTTACACTGAGTCCCACATGACAGGTTTGGGGACAACCTGGAGGAGCTGCACCTAGGCGCAGTGCTGGAACTCCAGGACACGTCCTAGCCAGGTTGATGAGATTGTGGGAGGGGAGCTTCAAGGTGTCATGGCACTGAACCATCTGCTGCCCTCTGCACTCCACGTGCTTGCGCTTTCTTGCTATGGAAGGATATACCGTGTGGTGCCTAATGTGATGTAGGCAGCATGTGTCCAAGGCGGGGGTGGGGATCAGGCCTAGCATCTTTGTGTGAGTGTTCAGCAGCAGCGGGGTGAGGAGGCACTGGGGCCCTGATATGTCCCACTCTGGTTGGGGTGGGCCTTGTGCGAAGAGAGTCCATGTGCAATTTGCACTAATCAATGCTCGTCTCTCATTTTCAGGAGACGAATGCTCTTAACGCGGCAGAGTGTACAAGGATTGGCGGCAGCCAGGCGCAGATCACCATTCTTAGCCGCTTCAAGCAGGAGGCCCTGGATCTGGAGAGGTACCATGCACCCAGGTCCATTGGTGTCGGTGAGGCTGGGGTGCCACGGCCAGGTATTTATGCCCAACAGTGACGTCATCATTGTTCTCCCAACAGCCATGGCAGCGCTGAATGTTAATTGATTTAATTTTGCAACATGGCTTGACCATTAGTTATGGAAGGATGAGCGCATAATGATCCGGGGGACAGCGATGCACTTTGTCATTGTCTCCACGTTAACTGATCCACTATCCTTGTTCTTCCTTTCAGCATCAGTGGAGCAGGGCTGGGAGGAGGAGCAGCAGAGGCTCCCTCTCACACATGAGGGCCCTGAAGTCTCACCAGTGCCACACCATCTCTGCCAGGCAGGCACCAGCGCAGATACTAGCACCTCGGTGGGAATTAGAACATCAGCTAGTGTTCCGGGGCACAGCGGTGAGGGCACTTCACAGTCGCTAGAGGAGCTGGCAGAGACAGAGAGTGCCCATGGTGCCAGCAGTCGGAGGACTGCAGGGGACCAGGCACATGCTTAGTCGGTGGCTGATGATGTGCCTCTGGAGTCATCCGCGACTCAGCAAGTACAGGAAATGCGGCAGGGTGTGCGGGAGCATCTGGCAGAGATACATAAGGCTATGCTTGGCTTGAGCTCCGTGGTGGAGGAGTCTATGCGGACAATCGCCGAAGCAATGAGCTACATGTCCGAGCGCCATGCGTCCTCCATGGAGAGAGTGGTGACTCTCGTGGAGAGGCTCCTCCAGGAGACCCATCAGAGCTTCCTGGGGATGCGCTCTGACCAGCAAGCCCTCTGAGCGGCATTGACCTCAGCTGGTCAGTGCCAGTGTGGGAGATGGTCTGGACACCAAATTTCCCAGCTCGGTGCCCATCCATCCATGGTGAGCAGGGAGGTCCGAAGTAACCTCACGTCGGCACAGCAGCTGCCTGTTGTCTCTGTGGGCACCTCTCAGGGTGCTCCGGATGTGGGTTGCAGCTCCTTCACCCCTTGCCCAGTGACCGTAGCAACCGGTGAGGCTGCGACGACTGGGGAGGTGCCAGCTGCGGAATGGGCTGCTCCCTCCCAGGCGGGGCCAGCACAGGCTGCACGGGCCAGAGGACAACCGCCAAGGTCATTGAGGCCAGCAGGACAGCAGAATCAGCAGGCTGTCTCAGATGCCACTCCGAGCGATGGAGCAGCACCAAGATGTAGCACCCGAAAATGAAAACAGAAGGCACCTTAGGCCCGAGATGAGGTCCTTATGATTTGTTTTGACTTGTAACACTATTGTCTTTTTTTTGGAATAAGTTGGTTTGCTTGACATATTAAATTCAGATATGTCACCATGGCTGAGGGTGTCTCTTTTCTTCTGCATGTGTATGGTTTCCAAAACTGTAATGAGTGCTTTGTTGGACATTCAGCTTTATTAACAAGGCCCTTAGTTACTGTTCCTAACCAGGCAGATTTTGCACTTAGGTGTTGAGTGTCGAGGCTACAGCCCAGGTTTGTCCTGGTGGTCCATCTGTGGTGTGCTAGCTGGAGGTTCATTGGATTAAAGCCTCCCGGGTGTCCCTGCCTCCCTGGAGTATGCCCGGGTCAGCGTCTACCCCCTCAGCATTTCCCTGTGTGTGCTCATCCTCGGACTCACTGCTGGACTCATCGTGTGCAGCTGCAAACATTGCGTTGATGTCTTCATCGTCCACAGTGTCCCCCCTTCCCAGTGCAAGATTGTGGAGAGCGCAGCACGCAACCACTATCAGCGACACACGATCTGGGGGGTACTGGAGTGCGCCCCCTGAGCGGTCCAGGCATCGGAAGTGCATTTTGAGAAGACCGATGGCTGTCTCCAGCACAGCCCTTATGGAGGCTGGCTCCTATTATGCCACTGCTCAGCTTTTGTTCTTGGATGGCGGAGAGGTGTCATGAGCCACCTTCTGAGGGGATAGCCCTTGTCACCCAGCAGCCATCCATCCAGCCGGGCTGGAGCACTGAAGAGCCCCGGCACCTGGGAGTGTCTGAGGATGTAGATGTCATGGGTGCTGCCTGGGTACCTTGCACAGACTTGCAGAATCTGAATCCTGTGATCACACACTATCTGCATGTTCATGGAATGGAAGCCCTTCCTGTTAACAAATAGCGGGCTCACCTGCTGGCCACATGTGTACAGTCTATTGCACCCTGGACACGGGGGAAGCCAGTAATGGCCACGAAGCCTCTGGCTCGCTGTGTCTGTCTTGCCTGGTCCCAACGGTAGTGAATAAAGGTGAATGCACTCCTGAACAGAGCGTCTGTAACCTGCTTGACACAAGTGTGGACAGCTGATTGGGAGACACCACAAAGATCGCCCACTGACCCCTGGAAGGAGCTAAAGGCATAGAAGTTGATGGCAGTTGTAACCTTCAGAGCCACTGGCATGGGGTGTCCACCCACATAGTTCATGGAGATCTTGGGCCCAATCATCGGACAGATATAGTTGACTGTCTCTCTTGAGAGATGGAGCCTCTTTCAACACTGCACCTCAGACATATTGAGGTAGCTGCTTCGCCGCTTGTATACCCTGGCAACAGATAGTGGCATCTTCTGCGGTCCCTTCCGCCTTGGACTACCTCTTGGCCCTGCACCCCTTGTGCCTGCGCCTGTCCTCCCAAAGGTGGCTCCCCTGGAGGCTGAATGTGCACTCCTGGCCTCCTCCCCTTCTAGCTCTCCCTTCCTCCTCAGAGGAGCTGCCTCCAGTGGACAATTCAGCTCCCATTCCCAGGCTAAGGGAAGGCTTCCTGAAACCTGCAGGCCCAGAAAAGATTACTCACTGCAGAGTGCTGACCTGAAGGTTAAGAGCCCAGAAAAAGCAGCTGGTATGCATTCTGAAGTACTGCAGATCACACAGGTAAGTTTCAAAAACTTTCAAAAATAAATACCTGACTGTGCACACACACGACCCCACTCCCGCCTGTGGATGAGGTTAATACAAATGTGTCCTACCCACCTGCCCGCTGCGCCCATGCGCCGACCTGAAGGTTGCACAAGCACCAAAAAATTGGCGTCGATTGGTGAGTCAAGGTCCTTAAGTGGCCCATTAATTAATGGTGGATGCGCGTCGGACATCATCATGTGCCTGCCCAGCGAAATATCACAATGGCGCGCGGTGACGACAGGGCTCTTGCCCGATGTCACCATGTGTCATTTTGCGCGCGGACGTGCAGGGCCCGCCCTCGCACACCAACGGGAAAATCCTGTCCATGGGGAAGTTTTAGAATGTGAGGTGTAAAGGGAACATTTGCATTTTTAAATAAACCAGAGTAACTTGAATTCAAAAGAGGGGGGTGAAATGTTTCACCTAGCCAGGAGATGTTAAGAAACAGTGTTTATTTTTCTCAAAGATCACTGGTAAAATTGGTACTATGATAGATTTTTATTATTAGAGAGATAAAGTCCAAAGACATAGGGAAACAATGGGAATTTGCATTCAAAGGGGAAAATATATATAAAGGAGATAAGGCTATGTGCAAGGGAAGGCATTTTGAGACCTAACACAAGTGTGAAAAGCCTCAAGTTGCTGTCTACAAGGAACCGAAGCTGAGGAAAAACTCACTTTGAATTCGACTGTCCAGGTGTGTGCTTTGCCTGGGTCTGTTTAAATCTATGTGTTTTACTGTTGCCTTAAGGGAGGTGAAACTGGGAGTTAGATTAACTAGGGGAGCTAGGAGTTATCATAGTAGTAATTTGTAAACATATGTATGTGCTTAAAATCACTTTTTTTATTAATAAAGGGTTAATTTAGTTTTGTAAGAAACCTCTAAGCCTCGGTGGCCTTTTTACTGAATTGAAAACCTGCATCTCGAAATAAATACAAATTTCAAATAGTTGTGGCAGCTGCTTCAAGTTTCCCTCTGGGATTTGAGCAGCTTGGCATTTACCATCCGCCTGCCATAACAGGAATGCTCAAGAAGTCAAAATTGATGGACACAGAGACCTGGGAGTTGTAGGGCTAAAGGAGATGACAGAGACAGAGCAGCAGAGTTTTGAATGGCCTCAGGTTTGCAGAAGGTAGTATGTGAGGGACCAGCCAGGAGTGCATCAGAATAATAATCAAAGGTATCAAAGGCTTGAATGAGGGTTTCAGCAGCAGATGAGCTGCGGCAATGCAGAAGTCGGATGATGTTACAATATCTTATCATGCACACCAGCCCCACCATGCAGTCAGCTGCCTTGGCCTCATGCTCTACAATTCCCTCACTAAATCCCTCTGCCTCTTCCCCTCGCTGACCTAGGACCCGCCTCAAAGCCACCTCTTTTACCAAGCTTTTGGTCATCTCTCCTGATAGCTCCTTCTTTTGCTTGTGTTACGGACAGGAGAGACACAGGCAAACTATACCTATTTCCTCTTACCTCCTGTCCATAAGCAGAGAGTGTTTTGAATTATACATTTTTTAAATATACGGGGGAGTGTTTTCCCGATCTCTCGGTTTTTGTGATCCAATGTATTAATAATCTGCAGCAAACTCGAGTTTGAATTCTTTCATGTAGGTGTTTGAGTTCAGCTGGCTGAAGACCAGAGTTATAGGGCAGAATTGTCCACTCCCATTGGCGGCGGGTGTGACCGGACAATGTGGCGTGAAGGCCAAAAATTGGTTTCACTCCGTCATGAAACACGTTTACAATCATCTGCTCCACCCATCGACGTCGGGCCACGTTTCCCGCCACCAGACACCGGGACTTCATGGTAATACATCCGCATATCATTAAATGCCCAGCTCGCCAGAATCATACACCCACACCGGATCATCGGAGCACATCGGCATGTTTCACAACAGCATTTATAAGGCATGCACCTGGCGAGCGGCACTTCGAGGGGAACTCAGAGGTGAGTGCACAGTAACATTGCGCAGCGCTCAAAAGTCGCCTGTTGGACCTCAAGATTAAGGCACAAGAGACAGAGAATCGGGATTAATGGATCTTTGTCAGATTGGAAAGACCTGTGGAGTGCCACAACGATCAGTCCTAGGGCCTCGATTATTTACTACCTATATTAATGACTTGGAGGAGGGGACAGGGTGTAATGTACCCAAATTTGCTGACGATACAAAAATAGGTGGGAGGGCATGTTGTGATGAGGACATAAGGAATTTGCAAGGGGATATAGACAGGTTGACTGAGTGGGCAAAAACTTGGCAGATGGAGTTTAATGTAGAAAAGTATGAGGTCATGCACTTTGGTTGGAAAAATCAAAAGGCAGACTATTATTTAAATGGAGAGAGACACCAAAGAAGTGCAGCGCAGAGGGATCTGAGTTTTCTTGTGCATGAAACACAAAAAGTTAGCATGCAGGTGCAGTGAGTAATTAAGAAGGCAAATGGAATTTTGGCCTGTATTGCTAGGGGGTTGGAGTTTAAAAATAGGGAAGTCTTGTTACAACTTCACAGGGTGTGGGTGAGGCCGCACCTGAAGTACTGTGTACAGTTTTGGTCCCCGTATTTAAGAAAGGCATTGAAAGAAAGGCAAAGAAAGAACTGGCATTGGGGGCAATTCAAAAAAGATTCACTAGGCTGATTCCTGGGGTGAAGGGGTTGACTTATCAAGAACGGCTTAACAGGTTAGGCCTTTATTCATTAGAGGTAAGAGGAATGAGGGGAGATCTTATTGAAATGTATAAGATTCTGGGGGGGCTTGACAAGATAGATGTTGAGAAGATGTTTCCACTATTGGGGGAATCTCGAACTAGGAGACATAGTTACAGAATAAGGGGACACTCATTTAAACTGAGATGCAAAGGAATTTCTTCCCTCAGAGGGCAGTGAATGTCTGGAATTCTCTACCCCAGAGAGTTTTGGAGGCGAGATCACTGAAAGTATGTTAAGAGGAGATAGATAGATTTTTAAAATATCGGGGAGTCGAGGGCTATGAAGAGCTGGCACAAAAGGGGAGTTGAGGCATGGCAGAGATCAGCCATGATCTTATTGAATTGCGGAGCAGGCTTGAGGGACCGAATGGCTTACTCCTGCTCTTATTTCTTATGTTCTTATGTTTTTATGTTCTTATTCTCATAATCCAAACAAATTACTATAACCTTCTCTGGTGTTAATTCCCAAACCAGTAAACATAAACAAAGTATTACAGAACAGAATATCACCCGCGACCAGCCCCTCTTGTGCTCATGGTGCCTTAAACTCACATTTGTGAGTGCTACGTCTTGGTGCCTGCCACCACCACCACCCCCACCCCCCACCCTACCCCAAACTTCGCTGGCACCAGCATTGGAGACAACCTGCTGACTCTGGTGTCTTGTTGGCCTTGATGACCTTGGCAGTAATCTTCTGGCCAGTGGAGCTGGTGCTGGCCCCATCTGGGAGGGAGCGGCCAGTGCCATGGCTGCAACCTCCCCAGTCATCGCAGCCTCATCAAATGGCACGGTCACTGGCAGAGGGGTGGAGGAGCTGCTGCCATCATCCAGAGCGTCCTGAGAGGTGCCCGCAGAGATGAGAAGCAGCTTGTGCGCCAACGTGAGGTCGCTCCGGACTTCCCTGATCGCCATTGGTGGACAGGCACCTAGCTGGGATACTGGGAGCCTCATCCATCTCCCACACTGGCACTGACCACCTGAGGTCATTGCCTGTGTGAGGGCTTGCAGGTCCGAGCACAAGCCCAGGAACACCTGATTCTGTCCCTGGCACTGTGTCTCCATGAGATTCGCCATTCTCTCAATGGAGAGGCAGTGCACTCGGCCATGAGGGTCAACGCAGTGCTTATGCTCTGCATGGACTCCTCCACAACAGAGACCATGGCACGCCTACCCACATGGATCTCCGCCAGATCCTCCTGCACATCCCACTGGACATCCAGCATCTGCTGCCTAATGGACAACTCCAGAGGCTCATCATCTGCCTTTGACTCAGCATGGCCCTGGTCTTCAGCAGTCCTCTGACAGCCGGCGCCCTGGGCACTCTCTGCCTCTGCCTGCACCTCAAGTGAGTATGAAGTGCCTTCACTGCTGTGCTCCAACATTCTAGCTGAAGATCTAATGCCCACCGAGGTGCTGGTATCTGCACTGGTGCCTGGTTCAGAGAGCGGGTGTGGCGCAGGTGCAGCTGAAGCCTGGCGGTCCTCTGGCATCAGGGGTGGCTCTTCGGGGTCCTGCGAGTGAGTGTGTGCTGGTGAATATAAGAGAGAACAACGACATGTCATTAGTTTAAGTCCTCACACTGTCACTGTGCATGCCAGGCGCCCTGGTGAGACAATGGAGATCTGCATCATGGTGCCGTCGTCTTTCAATGATCAAGGGGGACTCCAGTTTTGAGGCTCCCATCAATGAAGAGATTACACAAGAATGTTTGCACCATCTGAAACTCTCACCTCTGTGCACTGCACTCTTACCTTCGTCTGACACCCCAGCCTCTACGCGACCGGCTGACGGAGGTGCGTGGCGCCTCTCCAACTCCAAGATGTCCCGCTCAAATCTGGTCAATGTTAGGAGGTTTGTGGGGCTTCCGCTTGTCTGTGACCTCACAGTGTTGTTATGGCTCGTCTTCTCCTGGAAGTACAGAGGAGCATTGATTGGTCCACTCTCTACCTGCAGTGCCATTGCAGCCTGGCCAACTCCACCTGAGGAACACCTTGAACACAGCCAAGTCGTGGCCCTCGAGCCAAAAGGCATTCAGTCCATGCAGCCAGGGCTCACCCCCTTGGCCAGCTCTGGCATCATTGACAAATGGCGCTCAGGCTCTAACACCCCTGAATTCCACGGGGGTATGGCCAGCCCTAAACACTTCACCACACTGCTCCATGCCAACATGGTACTCACCCTTCCCGAGCGCAGCAGGTCGTTGAACCTTTATGCAGCACTGCACCCTTGTGATCCACACAATGTTGTGGCTGCTGCCTGGGCTGCCACCTCCTCTCAAGCTTTCTTTGTCAGGTACAGTGGCCCCCTCCTTCCAACTCTGAGATGAGGGCATCCCTCCTGGCAGCCACCTCCTCCAGGAGGACCGCGAAGCACTCATCCAAAAACCAGGGGGCCAAGTGCACGCCCGACCTGCCCTCCCGCCTGGCGTCTCCAGCCGCAGTACAGGCCATAGCTTCAGTCTTCAGCACGCAGAAGATATGTTCTTCCCTGGCAGCCTTCAAGGAGCTGCCTGTGCCATTTTTAAACCGCTGGTCGACATTGAATCCAGCGCCCAACAAGCCTCCACCCCAGCCTGGCCCTTCCTCACCATTTGGAAGACACATTTCACATTGGGTGGGCCTCAATTGGCCAGCACAGCATGAAATCGTGGTTTGAGTCCGATCGCGGGCAGGAGCCCGTTTCCCGACCGGTCTCAGGCCCACTGATCGCGTGCACCCGCCAAGGGTAAAATTCAGGCCATGGTCTCGCCAATGCCCTGTATAACTGAAGCATAACATCCTTACTTTTATGTTCAATTCCTCTCGTAATGAAGAACTGTATTCTATTAGCCTTCTTGGTTACATGTTGTACCTGCATATTAACTTTTTGTGACTCATGCATGAGAACACCTAGATCCCTCTGCACCTTGGAACTGGAGTCATTCTCCATTAAAGTAACGCTCTGCTTTTTTATTCTTCCTACCAAAGTGAACAACTTAGCATTTTCCCACATTATGCTCCATCTGCCAGATTTTTGCCCACTCACTCAACTTATCCATATCCGTCTGTAAACTCCTTATGTCTCCTTCACAACATACTTTCCTAACTATCTTTGTGTCATCTGCAAATTTAGCAACTGTGCTTTTGCTCCCCTCATCTAAGTCATTGATGTAAATTGTAAAAAGTTGAGGCCCCTACAGGACATCCTGTCAATCAGACAAAGACTCATTTTTGCATACTGTCTGTTTTCTGCCTGCCGGCCAGCCAATCTTCTATCCAGGCTAACATGTTACCCTCTACACCATGAGCTTTTATTTTCTGCAATAACCTTTGATGTGGCACTTTATCAAATGCCTTCTGGAAATCCAACTGCAGCACAACTACAGGCTCCACTTTATCCACAGCACCTTCTACTCCTTCAAAGAACTGCAATAAATAGGTTAAACATGATTTTCCTTTCACAAAACAATGCTGACACTTCCTGATTACCTGGAGCTTTTCTTTATCCACAAGTGGGATGAGCTTTCCTAAAAGTTAATACTGATTTTATGAAAACTTTATTTTGAAAATAAAAACATGTCCCATCTCATGGGACACAGTCATATGAGGGGACATGTTTCATTAAATTTTTACCGTCCTTATATTTTTTTTAAAAAAGCGCTTCAATCTCCCCGCGGCAGCTCTGTGCGCAAAACAGTGTTGGACCCAAATCTCCCTCCTCCCCCTGCCTGCACAGGTAGCTATCAGCACTACTGCTCACAATGCACGCAGGCCGGGCCTTAATTGGCCCACCTGCCTGAAATTGTGATGGGGAGTCGATCGCGGGCAGTGGTCAGCTCCGCGGTCGCCTCCACCTGCCCCCACCAAGTCCGCCCGACCAATGTAAAATCCTGGCCTAAGTGCCCAGCTATAGTCTCTTTGATGATCAACTCTAACACCTTCCCCACAAGAGACGTCAAGCTAACTGGCCTACAGTATCCTGTTTTCTGCCTCCCTCCCTTCTTGAATAGAAGGGTTATACTTGCTACTTTCCAGCCTGATGGAACCTTTCCAGAAGCTAGGGAATTTTGGAAAATTAACACCAATGCATCGACTACCTCATTAGCCACCTATTTTAAGACCCAAGGATGGAGTCCATCTTGACCCGGAGACTTGTCAGCCTGCAGCTCCATCACTTTTCTCAGTGCTGTTTCTGTGGTGATTGTAACCTCACCAAGTTCCTCTCTCCCCTCCCACCTCCCAATTTTCAGCTATTACTGGAATGTTTTTTGTATCGTCTATAGCGAAGACAGAAGTAAAATATTTGTTCAACTCATCCGCCATTTCCTTATTATCTGCTGCTCACTCCTCACTCTCACTCTCGAGGGGACCAACACTCACTTTACCCACTCTTTTCCTGTTTAAATACTTGTAGAAACTCTTGCTGTTCGTTTTTACATTTCTAGCTAGCTTCCTCTCACACTTTAGTTTCTTTGTTCTGATTAACCTTTTAGTCATTCTCTGCTATTCTTTATTTCTGACCAATCATCTGACCTGCCACTCATCTTTGTACAGTTACATGCTTTTTCTTTAAGTTTGATGCTTTCCCTAACTTCTTTAGTTAACCACGGATGGTGGGTCCTCCCTTTAGAGTTTTTCTTTATAGTAGGAATATACATATTCTGAGTGTCCTGAAAAATCTCTTAAATGTCTGCCACTGCTTCTCTATTGACCTATCCCATATTCTAGTATCCCAGTTCACTTCAGCTAGCTCAGCTTTCATGGCCACATAGTTGTCCTAATTTAAGTTTAAAATACTAGTCTTAGACCCACTCTTCTCCCTTTCAAACTGGTTGTAAAATTCAATTATATTGTGGTTGCTGCTACTTAGGGGTGCCTTTACTCTGAGGTCATTCATTGATCCTGTCACATTACACAATATCAAATCTAATATACCATGCTCTCTGGTTAGTTCCAGAAGGTGCTGGTCTGAGAAATTATCTCGAAAGCATTCTATGAACTCTTCATACAGGCTACTACTGCCAATCTGATTTTTCCAGTTTATATTTAGATTAAAGTCACCCATGATTATTACCATCCTTTCATCACAAGCACCCAATATTTCTTCTTGTATACTTTGTCCTACATTGTGGTTACTGCTAGGGGGCCTGTAGACCACTCCCAATAGTTACTTTTTCCCCCTACTATTCCTCAACTCCATCCAAACCTGATCTCCTGAACCAAGGTCATCTCTAACTATTGCACAAATGTCATTCTTGATTAACAGTGCTACCCCTCCACCTTTACCTAGCTTCCTATTCTTCTTGAAGGTCATATACCTCTCAATATTCAGGATCCAATCCTTGTAATCTTGCAGCCAGGTCTCTGTAATAGCTATCAGATCATATTTATTTACTTCAATGTGCACTATCAATTTGTTTACTTTGTACGTGCATTCAGATGCACAGCCTTTAGTTTAGTCTTTTTGTTATCTTTGTGACATCATGTCTTGATTCCTTGTGCCATTCTCTGACCCCCATTTCCCATATTACTATTTTCCTCTCTTACCTTGTCTCTAGCCTTTAATATACCATATCTTTCCACATTTGATCCCTTGCCCCCCCACCGTCTACTTCCCTAGTTATACGGTTTGCAAGGACATTGGTCCCCAGCCTGGCGCAGGTGTAGACCGTCCCAACAGTACAGCTCCCACTTTTCCCAGTATTGGTACCAGTGTCCCACAAACCGGAACCCACTTCTCCTACACCAGTCTTTGAACCATGTATTCATCTCCCTAATTTTATGTACCCCATATCACTTTGCAAGTGGTCCCGGTAATAATCCAGAGATTATAACCTTTGAGGTTCTGTTTTTCAATTTAGTGCTTAGCTCCTCATACTTTCTATGCAGAACTTCTTTCTTAGTTCTACCTATGTCATTGGTACCTACATGGACCATGACAAATGGATTCTCCCTCTCCCACTGCAAGCTCCTCTCCAGCCCTGAGCACATGTCCCGAACCCTGGCACTAGGCAGGCAACACAATCGTCTGGACTCTCACTTTTTGCTACAGAGACCAGTGTCAATCCCCCTTACTATAAGGTCGCCTACTTCCACGATGTTCCTTTTTGCTCCCCTCATTTGGATGGCTTGCTGCACCTCAGCTCAGCCTCCAGCTCAATGACTCTGAGGCAAAACTCCTCAACCCACAAGCACTTACTGCAGGCACATTTGCCCTGGATCGCATTGTTATCCAGGAGCTCCCACATGCTGCAGCTTTGTCCTGCCATCCTTAACTTGTTTTAAATAATTACTTCACAGATTCATAGAATTTTGATGGCACAGAAGAAGGCCACTCGGTCCATCATGTCTGCACCGGCTCTCCAAATGAGCATGATGGCATAGTGTCATTGCCATGCCTTTTCCCTGTACACCTGCACTTTGTTTCTATTAAAATAATCATTTAAAGCCCTCCTGAATGCCTGGATTAAACCTGCCTCCACCACACTTCCAGGCAGTGCATTCCAGACCCAAACCACTTGTTGTGTGAAAAAGATTTTTCTCACGTCACATTTGCTTCTTTTGCAAATCACTTTAAATCTGTGCCCTCTCGTTCTTGATCCTTTTATGAGCAGGAACAGCTTCTCCCTATCCATTCTGTTCAGCCCCTCATGATCTTGAACATCTCTATCAAATCTCCTCTTAGCCTTCTTCTCTCCTAGGAGAACAGTCCCAACCTTTCCAATCTATTCTCATAGCTGAAGTTTCTCATCCCTGGAACCATCTTTGTAAACCTTTTCTGCACTCTCACCAATGTGTTCACATCCTTCCTATAATGTAGTGCCCAGAACTGTACACAATACACCAGCTGAGGTCTATCGAGTGTCTTATATAAATTCAGCATAACCTCCCTTCTCTTGTATGCTATGCCCCTATTGATAAAGCCCAGATACTGTATGCTTTATTAACTGCTTTCCACCTGTCCTGACACTTTCAATGATCTATGCACAGATATACCCAGATCTTTCTGCTCCTTCACCCCCTTCAAAATTTCACCCCTTATTTTATATTGTCTGTCCATGTTCTTCCTATCAAAATGCATCACCTCACACTTCTCCACATTACTTCATCTGCCACGTATCTGCCCAATCCACCAACTTGTCTATGTCCTTCTGAAGTTCCACACCGTCCTCCTTGCAGCTCACAACATTCCCAAGCTTCATATCATCCACAAACTTTGAAATTGTCCTCTGCACACTAAGATCTAGATCATTAGTATGTATCAGGAAAAGCAAGGGTTCCAATACCAACCCCTGGGGAACTCCACTACAAACCTTCCTCCAGCCTGAAAAATATTCATTGACCATTACTCTCTGCTTCCTATTTTTCAGCCAATTTTGTATCCACATTACTACTGTCCCTTTTATTCCATGAGCAATAACTTTTCTCACAAGTGTGTTGTGTGGCACTGTATTAAATGCCTTTTAAAAGTCCACATGCACCACATCGACAGCATTACCCTTATCAACCTTTTCTGTTACCTCTTCAAAAAACTCCAGCAAGTTAGTTAAACACAATTTCCCCTTTAGAAATCCATGCTGGCTCTTCCTTACCAACCCATATTTTTCCATGTGACTACTAATTCTATCCCAAATAATTGCTTCTAGAATCTTGCCCACCACTGAAGTTAAACTGATTGGTCTGTAATTGTTGGGCTAACCTTTCAACTTTATTTGAACAATGGCCTAATGTTCGCAATTCTTCAGTCCTCTGGCACCACCACTCTAGGGAAGACTGAAAGGTTATGGCCAGTGCCCCTGCAATTTCTACTCTCAGATGCATCTCATCCAGCCCCAGTGCTTTGTCACCTTTAAGTCTATTCAACACTTCCTCCTTATCAATTTTGAACCCTTCTAGTGACAGAGTTTCCTCATCTGTCACCATGGCCTGGTTAGCACTTGGTAAAGATGGATGCAAAGTATTAATTTAATACCTCAGCCAAGGCCCCTTCATCCATGTGTAAATTCCTTTTTAGGTCCCTAATTGGCCCTACTCCTCCTTTTACCACCCTTAAGACTTTGGGATTCCCCTTTATGTTGGCTGCCAGTATTTTCTCATAATCCCTCTTCACTTCTCTAATATGATTTTTCACCTCCCCTCTAAATCTTCTGTATTCCTCTTGGTTCTCAATTGTGTTTTCTACCCGACAATTGTCATAAGCGCACTTTTTCTTCTTTATCTTAATTTCTATCTCCTTTTCCATCCAGGGAGCTCTGGATTTGTTTGTCCTACCTTTCCCTTTCAATGGAATATACCTTGACTGTGCCCGAACCAATTCTTTTTTGAAGGTAGCCCATTGATCAGCTACAGCTTTTCCTGCCAATCTTTCATTCCAGTCTATCTGGCCCAGCTCCGCTCTTGCCCCATCGAAGTTGGCTCTTGTCCAGTTAATTATTTTTACTCTGGATTGCCTATCGTCCTTTTCTATCATCATCCTAAAACATACAATACATTGATCACTGTCTCCTAAATGTTCCCCCTCTGATACTTGATCTACTTGGCCCACCTCATTTCCATGATCCAGGTCCAACAGTGCATCTTTCCTTGTTGGACTGGACACATACAGCTGTAGAAAATTCTCCTGAACACAATCTGGGAACTTTCACCCCTCTCCGCCCTTTACACTACCACTCCCAGTCTACATTCAGGTAATTAAAGTCATCCATTATAACTTCTCTATAATGTTTGCAACTCTCTGTAATTTCCCTACAGATTTGTTCTTCTACATCCTTCTCACTAGTTGGCGGTCTATAGACTACACCGAGCAATGTAATTCCACCCTTTTTGTTCCTTAGCTCTAGCCAAATTGACCCTGTCCTTGAACCCTCTGGGACATCCTCATTCTCCAGCACTGCAATGCTATCCTTAACCAATATTTCCACCCGTTCTCTTTTCCTTCATTTCCTACCACGCCTGATCACCTTGTACCCGAGAATATTTAACACCCAGTTCTGCCCTTCCTTGAGCCATGTCTCTGTTACCACCGCAACATCATATTTCCACATGGCAATCTTCACCTGTAACTCCCCAATCTTATTTACTATACTCCGTGCATTCACATACATGCATAGTAACCCTGATTTAGATTTTGTTACTTTTTCCCTTATCCTGACTTTACCTATTAACTTACTATTCTCTATACTAGTGCTATCTGTCCCTCCTAGTGTTTTGTGCACCCTGGTATTCCTCTCTAATATTTTCTCTTGATTCCGACACCCCTGCCGAGTTAGTTTAAAGCCCTCCCAACAGCACTAGCAAAACACCCAGCAAGGAACTCAATCCCAGCTCTGTTCAGGTGCAATCCATCCTTATACAGGTGCCATCTCCCCCAGAGCCAGTCCCAGTGTCCCAGGAATCTAAAGTCTTATATTAATTACTTATTTATGTTGCTTTTTTAATATATTTTATTAACTTTAGCACCAATTTATGTACAATTTTAAACCTTAGGTATAGAATAGAACTTATCCACTTACCAAATACTCACCAAACAGCTAGCTCCTTTCCCTGTCATAGAGCAAGAACCAATTCCTACAGGGTGAGAAAGTCAGAAAAAGGAAACAAACACCTCCTTCCACCCCCCCCTCTTCCCCCAACTCCACCTCTCACCAAACTCCAAGTCTTCACTCAGTTACCTCAGCTGCACTCCATTTGCGACAGTGAAGGAATGGCGATGAAGTTCCAAATCAGGCTGGTGTGTAGTTTGGAGGGAACTTTGCGGTTGGCGTTCCCAAGTGTCTGATTCCCCAGTCCTTCTAGGTGGTAGAGGTGGCAGGTTTGGAAGATGCTGTCAAAGGAAGCGTGGCAGGTTGCTGCAGTGCATTTTGTATACACTGCTGCCACTGGTGGAGGAGTGAATGTTTGAGGTAGTGCTTGGGGTGCTGATTACCCAGGCAGCTTTGTCCTAGGTATTATCAAACCATCGTTAAAATCACATATTTCACAACAATATGGCTCAACTTACTAATAACATGTCTTTAATGCCCTCATTAACATTTTTATTTGGAAGCCTCAACATCTCTCTAAAACTGAAATTGAAGTGCACCTTTTTCTCACGACCATCAAGCTTAAGCTGGAGGGAGCTACCAACGATACCTGTAATTCCCAGGATGTCGCAGTTAGAGCATGTGCTTTGCACAGCATACAATATTATGATTCCTTCAGGGCAGAATTTTCTCCTTGTCGGGGGGGATTGTATTGGGGCGGGCGCGGGTGGACGCGTAGCCGATCGGTGCCCCCGATTGACTGGGCACCGCCATTTTCCATGGGCAGGCCAATTAAGGCCCGCCCAACGTGCCGTGCGCCCGGAAGCGCTGTGCGCTCCCTGTGCGGGCAGGGGGCGGGGGTTGCCTGAGTCGGGACTGCACTCTTTCGCCCATGCACGAAAGAACGCAGAAATCTCCCTGAGGCACAGAGCGGGCCCCACCCCCGCTCGCCGAGCCAAAGATTCTGCCCTCAGTCTGTAGCTTTAAGCAGGATTTCTACACTTCTTTGTTATTCCAAACAAAGTAGAAATAAAAGTTAGTCAGTTGATGTTCAAGGATTTAAATTAATGATCACAATATGAGCCATGTAATTTTTACTTCAAAGAGACATCCTAGATCGGAGGCTAGTACAGCACCGGTACTGAGAATTTTTCACACTGTAATGTAAATGTTAAAGCATGCCTTGCCTTATCTTGCACCTAGATTTGAAAACAAACAAATAAATTAGAGGCGGTGAGTAAAGATTGCACTCCCAACTATTATCAAACGTGATAAAAAAGCCTAGATTTTCCTGTTATTTCCTGTCTAACAGAAGAGAACCTGTGAGAATAACATCGGCCTGATCTGTAGTGCACCGTCCCTGTAACTATTTCCAAAGGAAAATATTTTTATAACTTAAAACAAACATTGGTTGGAACCTCACCCATTGATGGTGGAAACCATGTTCTAATGCAGGATTTAGTTTTACAAGGGTAGGCATTGGTTTGGCCAATTTGGAACACAGTGAGCTTGTTATTTTATAAAATCAATAAAGAATACAAGTGCAGAGAGCACTCTGGCCAGGATTTTTCCCTCATCGGGCGGGCTCGGCGGGGGTGGGCAGGAGCAATCGGGAAGCCGACCACTGCCCGCGATCGGAGCCGGACCATGATTTCACACTGGTGGGCCGATTAAGGCCCGTCCAGCGTGAAATGCCCAGGCCGGGGCTCAGTGCTGCCTATGTGGGGGTGAGCGCACAACTTTGCACATGCGTGCAGGATCGCACTGGAAAAGTTCCCTGAGGCACAGAGCTGCCTCAAGGAGATGAAGAGTTTAAGAATTAAAAATAAACAATTTTAAATTGTTAAAAACATGTCCTGTCATGTGACTCTGTCACATGAGTAGGGACATGTTCTCATGTTCTTAATGAAATGTTAAAATTTATATATATATTATTTATTTGCTTTAGGAAACCTCATCCCACCCCTGGATCATGCAATCATGCCCATTGACTGAAATATCACGGGTGCACGATAACCTCGGGACGCTCGCCCGACGTCATCGCACATCATTTTACATTCAAGTGAGTCAGGCATGCACCCACCCGCTCAGCGAAAAATCCTGCCCTACCTGTCTCCCTTGCAATCTGTCTCTGCAGCGGCCACAGCCCTGCCTTGAAATACTCCACCCGTGGTGTATTTCCAAAGGGTTTTGGGGTGGGTCTGTCTGTGGCAGCCATTGTTTCAATGTCCAGCACTTTGCATTTTAATGTCTCTTCCTGAGACAGTTACTAGTTGATAGGTCTCTGAATTATAGAAATTGTCTCTCTCTTCACACTTCCTGATTGCTCACCTTGAAATGTTGTCTTGTGTTTTAAAGCAGTTTGCTCTGTCTCAATTGAAATTGCAGTGTTTGAATTTGTAAGTTCACATTGGAACCTTCCAGAAGCTGGTCACTGGCAATATTAGATGGCAGGTGACTTGTGGCAGCCATCTTTAGTCAGTGTATTTTATTGTCTTTAAAAAGCCCCTTTTAAACAGTTCAGTATGTGTTTGGTCAGCTAATAAAATTACAGATTGATATCACTCACGCCCAAGTCACCTCATCATGACAAAGTATTAATGTTGCCTACTGAGGTATATGCCCTTATAATTACTACCTCCTCACTTGTGTTAAAGTGTCCTGCTATTCACTAAGATTCTAAAGGGACTTGAAAGGGTAGACAATGAGTTTATGTTTTCCAGGCTGGGGAATCTAGGACACAGGGGCACAGCCTCAGAATAAAAGGTCAATCATTTTGGACTAAAGAACAGAAATTTCTTCAGTCAAAGGCATGTGAATCTTTGGAATTCTCTACCTTGGAGGGTTGTGAATGCTCCATCATTGAATATAATTAAGATTGAGATAGACAGACTTCTGCCTATCAAGAAATCAAGGCAAATGGGGTGCAGGTAGGAAAGTGAAGCTGAGGCCGAAGATCAGCCATGATCATATTGAATGAAGGAGGAAGCTTGAGGGGCCATACTCCTGCTCCTCTTTCTTATGTTCTTATTTTCATGAAGCTGCAGAGTTAATTTTGCACCCTCAGCCTTTACTTGGAAGTATTGCTTCATTCATATCCTTAAATGCATTGAGTCAAAAAAATCCTTCCTTCTAATACAACTAACTTTTCCATGTATATATCATTTCATCCACAATAGGCTTATATACCTGAATTTCAGAGGATTCATAAAGTAAGAGGGGAGTGCACTGTGTGACACACAAATACGTGAACAAGAGGAGCTGGTGGTGGAAAATGAAGAGGAAACTGCAGATTGCATCTCACTTTGGCTGTTGCAGCTGCTGCAGCCACAACTTGTTTTGCAGTTTGTACAAATTTTGAGATGCGTGCCTTGAATTCAGCAGTAATAAGATCAACAAGTCTTATAGGTTTTGGCAAAACTAAATTAAACATTTATTAATAAGAGAAATTATTTTAAACACATACATATTACTGCTATGATAAATTCTAAACCCCCTATTTAATCTGACTCCCAGTTACACTTTCATTAAGGCAACAGTAAGACACATAAATTTTAAAAGATCCAGGCAAAGAAATATGATACCCTGAACAAGTTGAATTCAAAGTGAATTTTCTTAACTTCAGTTCTTTGAAAACAACAGCTTGAGGCATAGATGCTGAAGGCTTTTCATACTTGTAAGCTCTTAAAATGCCTACCCTTACACACAGCCTTCCCTCCTTTATACATATTTTCCCATTTGAATGCAAATTCCCATTGTTTCACTATGTCTTTGGACTTTATCTTCCTGATAATAAAAACCTCTCATAGCACTAAGTTTTACCAGTAATCTTTGAAAAAAACAAACACGCTATTTCTAAACTTCACCTGACTAGGTGACACATTTCACCCCTCCTTTGAAAAAAATCTAGTCTGTTTTTTACTTTACATTCTAAACTTCCCCTATGTTTACCATGTTTACATCAAAGACTTCAGACCAACTGCCTTTAATCCAATTAAGTCACACACGCACATAGACACATCCCACTATTACTCAATTTTACAATAAATTCCAATAACATTATGAGAATTATTATATCTTCCTGACATCCTCCTCATTAAAAAATGAACCGTCATAATTTAAAAAGACGGCTTCATTTTTATTAATCCATTTTATACTATTCCCTACTTATCTATATATTTACACTATGACATTACCAGATGCATAACAATATATATACAAATCGTTCACATCAACAGAAATCATTCCAGTTCAGAGTCCAGGTTTTTAAATGTCCAATTTTCCCTTCTAGCTTCAAACTCTTGAAAAAGCATTTGCAATCAGAATTTCTCGTCCAGTGACAGGTATAATCTGTAGATTAAATGGTTGCAGCAATAAACTCCATCTGAATAACCTTGCACTTTTGTCTCAAAATTTGTCCAGAAACTTTAAAGGATTGTAGTCTGTATATACAATTGTTTCTGACGAATTGTTTGCCACATAAATTTCAAAATGCTGCAACGCTAACACCAAACCCAAAGTCTCCTTTTTGATCGTTGAATATCTTCTCTGTTGTACATACAACTTTCATGAAAAATACCCTATCGGTTTTTCAATTCCATTTTCATCTTCTTGTAACAATACTGCCCCAATGCCTATATCACTTGCGTCAACAGCCAGCTTAAATTGCTTGGCGCAATTGGGTGCTGCCAAAACTGGTGTCATACTTAATACAGTTTTCAAACTGTCAAATGCCTTCTGACACTCCTGCGTCCATTGAAACGTCTTGTTCTTTTTTAATAGTTCAGTCAGTGGGGCAACCACACTGCTAAAATTTGGTACACATTTCCAGTAAAATCCACTCACGCCAATAAATCTCAAAACTTCTTGTTTTGTTGTAGGCACTAGGAAATTCACAATAGCCTTGACTTTCGCATCTCTCGAAGCCACCTGACCATGTCCAATGAATGTGTAGAAGTTTCATCTTCGCTAAGGCAACACCCTTATAGATTAAATTCGGCAAAGTTATCACAAGTTATAACAATGTCAACTTGCACTTTTGAAAATTCACTTTTTGGCAAGTTCATCACCAAATTAGCTTCTTGTAGTCGAGTAAATAATTCTTCCAGATGTTGTAAATGCTCCTCCCATGCAGGACTGAAAACTATCAAGTTGTCAATATAAACAGCACAATTTCTCAGACCTGCAATTATTTTGTTCCTCAGTCTTTGAAATGTCTCAGGTGCATTCTTCATATCAAATGGCATGATTTAAACTGATATAGTCCATTTGGCATCACAAAAGCTAATATCACCTTTGATCTCTCCGATAACATTACTTGCCAATAGCCTTCTAGCAAGTCAATCTTTGTGATAAATTTTGATTGTCCCATTTTTTCAGTGCAAATTTCAACCTTGGTAAAGGATATGAATCTGCTTTTGTCACTGCATTCACCTTTCGATAGTCCACACACAGTCTTTGTGTTCCATCTGGTTTTGGTACAATAGGCAAACTCAAGTTACTGCAACTAGACCCAATGATATCATTTTGAAGCATGAATTTGATTTCTTTCTGTACTTGTGATAATTTTTCTGGATTTAATCTATAAGGGTGTTGCCTTAGCAAAGATGAAACTTCTACACGTACATCACATTTGGCTAAATTTGTCCTTCCCAGCTTATTTCCACAAATATCTTTGTGCGACTGCAATAGCTTTTCCAAATCACTTTGACATTTACCTGGAAGGTAATTCAAAATTACATTTAAATTTTCAAGGACACCCTCATTATCCAATTTAATTAGAGCAAAATCAGTTTTAGAATCCTGCATTTCTACTTCCTCCTCATTATCTACTACCGCTAACACCTCCTTTTGGTCCTCTTCCCTGTCAAAGTACTTTTTAAGCATATTTACATGGCACACCCTCTGCTTTTTTCTTCCATCTGGGGTGTTTATTAAATAATTCACTTCACTCAGTTTCTTTTCAATCCTGTAAGGCCCACTAAACCTTACTTTTAACGAGTCACCCAGTACTGGTAACAGATCTAGTATTTTCTCTCCAGCAACAAAAGTCTGAGCTGTAGCTTTCCTGTCTACTTTTACTTTCATCACTTGCTGTGATATCTTTAAATGTTCCCTAGCCAACTCACATGCTCTGTCCAATCTCTCTCTGAAGTTTGATATGTAATCAGGAGAGTGGTTTCAGAATTTCGACCCAGCAATTTCTCATAAATCAATTTCAGTGGTTCCCTTATCTCATTACCATAGACTAGTTCGAAAGGACTAAAACCAGTCAATGCATTAGGAGCGTCCCTAAAAGCAAATAAGAATCTAACCCAATCCTGTGGATAATCCTGACTGTACGCTCTCAACATAGTTTTTACAGTTTGATACCATCGTTCCAAGGCCCCTTGTGACTCAGGATGATAAGCTGATGACTTAAATTGTTTTATCCCCAAACTGTTTATTACTTCCTTAAACAGCTGTGACATAAAATTTGAACCCTGATTTGATTGTATTTCCTTAGGTGAACCAAATCTTATAAAAAATTCAGTTAACTCTTCCACAGTTCTCCTTGTTGTAATGTTTCTCAAAGGTATTGCTTCAGGAAATCTGTTAGACACATCCATTATTGTCATTAAATACTGATTTCCACTTTTAGTCTTAGGGAGGGGTCCTACACAATCAATCATGGCCCTAGTAAAAGGTTCTTCAAATGTTGGAATTGGAATTAAAGGTGCCAGCTTAATCACTGCTTGTGGTTTCCCTATCAAATGATATTTGTGACAAGTTATACAGAATTTGACTACATCCCTATACAATTCCAGTCAAAGAAAAAGTTTTGTATTTTTGCCTGTGTCTTTCTAATTTCTAAATGTCCCTCCATTGGAATTTTATGAGCTATCCTCAGAATATCATCTCTATATCTAAATGGTATTACAATCTGATGTACCTCCCTCCAGCTTTCATTTGCTGAAACATGATAAGGCCTCCATTTTCTCATTAAAACATTACCCTTAAGGTAATAACATTCTGGAATACATTTTGCCTCTGTTTCTGAGTAAGCTGTTTGATATAAATGTTGTATTTGCAATTCCTTTTTCTGTAACTCCAACTGCCTTTAGTTAAATACTTCAGCTGAATTGCTTTCCAGTCTTTCTTCCTGAACAATGTTATCAAACACAGTGTCAGCTAATTGGATTTCCATACCTTCTCCCTGCCTTTGAACTCCCTGTTCTTCTTGTTTCAGCCTATAAGCCGGTGATCTTGGTATCACACAATCTGGAAACAATCCAGGATGCTCTCTCTGCAACACTTCTGTTGAAGACATCTCTAGAGACTGCTCAACTACCATAGGCATCACCCACATTTGTGATCCAGCTATATCATTACCCAAGATAAACTGAACTCCTGCAATGGGAAATTTTTGCACCACTCCAACAGTCACTTCACCTGTTTTCCACTTACTCTTTACATTTACCTTCCACAAGGGAAAAGATTTAGCATCTCCATGAACCCCACTTATTATCACCTGTCCCTGCAAAATCCCTCTGAACAACAAATATTACTATCCCACAACATTAAGGATTGACTAGCACCTGTGTCTCTTAAAATTTTAGCATCTTTACCTACTCCCCCCTATACACATGGAAAGACTTTCCCTTCACATACAAAATCTTTAAACATCTCTGCAGCCTGCTCCTCCAAATTCTCCTGGGTAATTGGTGAATACATTCCCACTTCTTTACATATCACTGATTCTTCCTGTTTTACCTGTACACAAACCAGTGGTTTTTCCTGTGCCTGAACTTCAGAACACACAGTACTTTTACTTCCAGAACTTTTCTACACCCCTATAAATCCAACAGATTTTCCCTGTGATTTCCAGCACACTGACTTCATGTGTCTAACATTATTACAATGAAAACACATCCATTTTTGAATGTCATTTCTACCTTCAGCACCTTCCTTTTAATTCTGAGAAAAAAACTTCCTGCAAATTTTTACCTACTCCTTCTCTTCCCTGACTACCCACCTTCCTTTCACCTTCCCATTTTCTATCCTTTTTTGACTTGAAAGTGTGACGAAGAAAAGGTTTAGCTCCATGAGCTAACTCATAATCATCAGCTATCGCTGCTGCTTGACTTACCATTTGAATCCTCTGTTCCTCCACATGAGCTCTCACTACCGAAGGAATTGAATCTTTAAATTCTTCCAAAAGAATTACTTCTCTAAGTGCTGGATATGTTGTCGCTATCTTTAATGCCCATATCCACCGGATATCTAAAATCTCTTTCCTCAAACTTTTGGAGAGCTTGTACAAATTTAATCATCTGGGTTTTAAGTTAAAGGTTTTTTCATCATCAGAATCTGATGTCTTCTTTTTACAATCCAGCTTTTTAAGCAGATGTTCTCTGTCTCTTTCCTTAATTCTCTCTTCCATTGCTAACTTTTTCCTCCGGAGATCAAGTTTTCACAATTCCATTTCTTTTTGAAATAATCTCTCTTTTTCCCCCTTTTTTCTACTGCCTCTAGTTCCAGTTTTTTTTTCATTTCCAATTCTTTTTCCTCTTGTTTGCCTCCAATTCAAGTTTTCTCAGTTCCTTTGCTTATTCATTTCTAACTGAAGACTCACTACCTCTGGCAGTGACTCACTAGTGTCAGGTATCATTTCCAACTTTAAATGCTGTGCCATAGCTTCAATTATATCTGCTTTCTTAGCCCCTGCAGGTAACCCTAAGTGTAAATTATCCATCAATTTCAGTAACGTAACTTTAGTTACCTATTGTAAACCAGCCAAAGTTATAACTTCAACTCCCAGACAAGTCTGAGCAACTGCCAAAGCCATATTGCAGTCTCACCAACTCCTGAATTCAAAGTGCTCCTCGTACTCGTGACCTTAAGATTCACCAACTCCGAACAAATCAAGGAATTTCAAATATGTCCCAGATGAGCCTGCAAAACAGCAGCTTGAGGCATTGATGCTGAAGGCTTTTCATACTTGTAAGATCTTAAAATGCCTACCCTAACACACAGCCTTCATTCTTTTATGCATATTTTCCCCTTTGAATACAAATTTCCAAATTTGTTTCGCTTTGTCTTTGGACTTTATCTTGCTAATAATAAAAAATCTCTCATAGCACTAAGTTTTACCAGTAATCTTTGGGAAAAATAAACACACTGTTTCTAAACTTCATCTGGCTAGATGACACATTTCACCCCCTCCTTTGAAAACAATCTGGTTTATTTGCATTTAAATGCAAATGTCCTTTTACCTTACATTCTAAACTTCCTCCATGTTTACCATGTTTACATCAAATCCGTCAGACCAGCTGCCTTTAATCCAATTAAGTCTCACACACACACACACACACATTCCACTATTACTCTATTTCACAATAAATTCCAATAACACTGTGAAAATTATGATATCTTCCTGACAACCACCGCTTCAATTTTCCCAGGCTGTTCATTAAAAGGGGAAACTGCCTTCCTAAACCTTAGAACTGCTTCAGTGTTCCCAGACTCCTGGAGCACCCCTATGTTCCCAATTCCCAGACCTCAAGAACACTCCTACCCCCTCTCCCACCATTGCCCCAAACTCTCAGGTCCCTTCTCTGAAATTCTTCCAGATCCCTAGGCATCCCTTTCAAATGGTTCCAATTCCAGAAAACCCCTTACAATACTAAATTCTAAGACACCCACCCCAGTACCATCAAACCTTAGGCCACCTTCCCAAAGTCCCCCAAAAGTACTGCTATACCCCAATTTTCAGATTCCAGAACCAGTCTCAATGTTGATGTGTCATGTCATAAAACCTCTGACTCACTGTGAGCAATACCGTGGAATTCACCGTCACAGTTTTGATGGCACAGATTGTATAAAACAAAATCATTTTTAAAATGCTGTATGCAGGAGAAAGAAACCCAGTTATTTCCTCCTGTCTTTACTGACCTTGACACAACCTTGGGAGGTTTAAAAACACTCAAGAGCTGTTTAGCTGCCAATCTATGGAAGTCTGGTAATAATAATTAACCTTTAATTAACCTTAGGACCTTTTTAGAACAAGGGCTCTGCAGGAAATACCGAAGCACGGGCCTTAAAAGGACAAACCAGGCTATCAGATAAAGAACACAATAGTGCTCTCGACCTAGACTACTCATGGGAAACGCAAGTGGAAATCAGCTATTAAATAATTAAAGCCCATGTACTATAGAAAACTAAATTGTAGGAAGCTTAAAATAACGGACATCAGGCAACTTGGTAATGTATCATATTAGAATGCCAATACGCTGTGCTACACAATCACAGGAGGTGGGTGCAATCTTTGACTTTCCTAACTTACCGATCTTAGTTATATTTCCGTGGGAGGGGGGAATTAATTGCAGAGTTTTGCTCATCAACAGTTAAGAAAGGGTTCGTCAGAGGTCTTGTAGTAGGTCAGCCATGCAACCTTTTAACGGCATCAAACATGTGGTCTGAAGAGTACAAAGAGAAAATAGAATGAATGTACTCAAGAAAAAAGACACCAAAGGGGTGATTGTGATAATCAGTTCCACAATACCAACTGAATTTTCAGAACCACGAAAAGATTAGCTCTTGCAAGATCACAGAGATAAATACACGTTGGTAGCGGTGGGGGGGGGGGAGGTGGGGTGGGGGGCACCTGGTTCTTTAAAACTTATCTTCCCATAAAGATGACTATTTTTATTCTACCTCATGACGTTAGGAATTAGTCATAAGGTTCTTCTCTGCACTTCTTCTAGGACTTGTACATTTCTCATGTGTCTTGGTTAGCAATTCTTTACTCACCTCTCGGTTTCACCTTGGTATCCATTGCCTTAGCTAATGTATCAGTCTATCATGTGGAATTTTATTTGTTAAAATCTAAGTATACTACAGCATAGGGCTTTCCAATGTCAAGTTGGGGCAGGATGGCTAGAATGTCGTCTTTTTCTGCATATTCATATGGCATTTTCTCAAAAACTCAAGGAGATTGGGCAAGTAGGGTCTGCCCATTCTGTGGACAGAATTTTCCTCTCCAGCCTGGGGTGGATTTTGTGGCGGGCGGGGTCTAAAAATTTGGAGAGAGGTCAAAAATCAGAAACCCGCCCGCAGGAAAACAATTTGGAATTTTCACCTCACCACTTTCATGACGGACTGATGGCAGGTCGGGCTTACTGCTTAACCAAGGCAGCAACCCCATTTGCATGCATTACCATTTCATGAACGCTCATTAAAAACGTTACTCACTGGAATCACGTAGCCCCACCCAATCAAGCACCATGTTAGCAGGAAATTAGATCGGTCTGAAACACGTTTGGATATAAGTGGCGTGCAGCTGTCGGCCCTCACTTCGCTCCTGACTTCAAGGTGTCTACCTGCAGCAGCACTGCTCCATCAAAACCAGTGAGATGCCACACTGGTGGGGGTGTAGGCTTGCACTCTTCACTGCCTTCCTCCATTGTCCAGGAGGGTGCTATTTGGGGGTTCAGTCGGAGCAGCAACCTAGACAGAGACCAGCACTGTGACCAGAGGTTTGGGGAGTTTGGTGGAGTGGGGGTGGGGGGGCAAAGGAGGGGAGGAAACACGGGGAAAATGAGCAAAAGTGGAGTTGGGGGAGTAGGGAGGGAAACGATGGCAGGCAGAAGGGAGACCAAGGGGAGGGAAAGCTGGAGCCCGACACCAAATACAGGAAAGTAGACACAATAGGGGGGTGGAATGGGAACAGAACTACATGAATTTGAGGGGAAGCACACAGACTCAGGAATATCAGGGGTGGGGGGCAGTGTTAGTTTGGCACAAGAGGGTAAGGCTTGCACAAAGACTCATGGGAGAGGGGAAAGGATTGCACATAAGGGAGGGATTGCACACAAACTCACGGGGCAGCGGAGGCAGAGGAGAGAAAATGTGTTGTCAGCAGTCAGGAAGGAATGGTAGAGCAAAGAGAAAGACAGTCATAGTCTCTGGTCTGGGGCTAAGTAGTCAGGGTGCACATAGCCTTGGAATGGGGAGTCCACGCTGGGCATTGGGACATCTACAGTTATGGGTACAGGTGGGAGGGTTGGAATATCAACCACAATTATATGGGATCCAGGATTATTGGGGGAGGCTGGGAAATAATGGGAGGCATCTCTACTTGCACACTGTGGGGTTCCAGGAAAATTGTAGGGATAGTAACAGTCATGGAGGAAGAGTCGAAGCTGGTCTTGTAGTAGGAATCTGAGCACCACCATCTTGTCAAGTTGAAGTTATGGCACAGTCAGAAATCGAAACTGGAAAAGAATCTGGATGGGAAGGGCTGGAGTCAGTGTAGAAGGAGCACAGGACTGCACTAGGGGCCTCATTTCAAAACATTCAAAACATTGAAATAAAGTCAGAGCTGAGAGAAAAGTGGAAGATCTCCTTGAGAAGGCTCCAATGGAGCCACTGCCATTTTTATCACTTTAAAGATAGGCTGCAGGAGTCATTGGCCTCACAAAACAGTCGCTCCATTTCAGTATTAACACACAGGAATTAGAAAATTGGGGATGCGGGCAACCGTTAAGAAGGCATAGCTGCTATATATTGGCCCAGATCATCAATGAAAGCTTCTAATGTGCTTCCTCCAACTGGCACGCACAATGGGCCAAAAGGCATCCAGTACAAGTTAACTTTAATCAGAGATTGGAGGAGTGAGTTTGGTAAGGTGACGCTTGTCATTAAGGCGCCGAAACTTTTTCCAACTTCTGTGGGATTGAGATGTTAAGTGTCAGGGCTGAATCTTGGTCACCTCACTCTGTAAGTTTGTGCCTCAACTGCAAGGCTGTATCAGCGACAAAGCTAGTAGCGTAGACGCAGCTCGATGCCATGACAGCGGCTTTTAGTTTGCAAGTGGGAGTTTTACTAGCTTTCCTCGTGATTCATTAATCTGTTATATCTATCATTCCACAGAGAGAAGGAGGAAACAATAATGGATCCTGGGCTCAATGCTGCCTTCCTGATGGTGCCCATAAAATGGAGGAGGAGGAGGAGGAGGGCCCAGCTCTGCTGAGCGCAGCTTCAGGAAGAGGCCCCATCTGAGGTTCAGGGTTCAGGGGAGCCACAATAACAGCCAGAGTATGAAGAGGTTAGACCTGCACTACAGAGGTGACTTGCTCAACCAAGGGTCTACTGAAGAAGATTCTACTATCTGCAGATGAACGAGAGACAATGCCGTGCACATCTGCACTTGTCCAGAGATCTGGTGGATCACAACTGCCACATTCAGGGAAGCGGCTAATGCCCTGTGGATAGCGAGGACATCCCCTGCCTGTGCCCTTAAAGGTCACCACTATGCTCAATTTCTTTGCCTGCGGATCATTCCAGGGATTCACAGGGGACCTGTGCGGCATCTTGCAGGCTGCCAAACAAATACATCAAGGAGGTGACAGATGCCCTCTACAGTAAGGCTTATTATTATGTGAGGTTCATAGTTGATGAAGATAGTCAGGCTGCTAGATTAAATGGTTTTGTAGCCGTTTCAGGCTTCCCTAGAGTGCAGGGTGCAATTGACTGCACACATATGGCTTTGAGGGCTCCATGGCATCAGCCCCTGATGTTCATCAACTGGAAAGGGTTTCACTCCATCAATATTCAACTGCTGTGCGATCATCAGAACCACATAATGCACGTCTGTGCCAGATACCTAAGAGTTGCCATGGCCCATACATCCTGAGTCACTCTCAGGTGCCTCACATGTTCGAAGGGTCTCAGCGAGTACAGAGGCGGCTGCTTGAGGATAAGGGGTACCTGCTCAAACAATGGCTCATGACACCCATGCATCATCCTCAGAGTGCCTCTGAGGAGAGGTACAATGAAGCGCATAGCTCCACAGGATCCATAATCGAGCAGACCATTGGCATCCTGAAGATGCGCTTCCGATGTTTGGACTGCTCAGGTGGGGCTCTGCAGTACTCTCCTGAGAGGGTCTGCCATAAAGTAGTGGTCTGTTTTGCTCTTCACAACTTGGCACTTCAAAGGGGAGTGGGGGTGGTTGGTGGTGGTGGTAGTGGGGTACCGTTATCCCTTGCCAGAGGGAGAAATGGAGGAAGCTAAGAGCTCCTCAGGTGATGAAGAGCCGGAGGGCCAGGAACCGGAAGGGGGAGATGAGGGTCAGCTTCCATGTGACGATGCCATCGAAGAAGCATGAGGTAGAAGACATACATGTGACACATTGACAGCTACAATATTTCAGGAGGAGTAAAGTGCAGGCAATGGGACAGGGCAATGTTCCTCCTATCCCTTAGTGCCATGTCATTGCACTGAAAGGGATTTACAACCAGTCATATCAACAGCAAGTTCTGCATTCACACTTATACCTTCAACCCTCATGATTTACCAGGCCATGATCTCTGGAAAGGTCAGTGGTGAACCCTGTATCCGTGCACCCTGGGAAGTGAAAGTTGACACAACAATACAAATGCTGCGTCAAAGAACTTGATGCAGTCGTGGCCTCCTTAATGAGAAACTACGGCGGACAGTGAGATGAGCGCACGGTTGGAGATATCATCATCTTGTCAGGTATTGTGCTTTGGTGCTATCACTTAGGAGACACAACTGCAGCTATCCCTTCAGGCTGCTGAGCAGCCCTCATACAATGTTGTCTCGCAAGCAATAAGGGTTACAAGTTCATTCAGCATTCACTTCCAATAAAGATTTTGGCACATCTCCCTGACATCACACAAGGGTCTGGTAATTATCTTGAGTGCGGTTAACATCACATGAATGTGAGGCTCACAAAGGGAGGCAACACTGAGTGGGAGAATAAGAGGGCACTAAGAAGCCAATAAGAGGGCACATATATGAATATGCATGCCTTCAAATGACCAAACCATTCTCAGTAACATCAAATGTATTTACAAAATTACATGACTTATACCGTGACCCAGAAGTGATGTAAATAGTTCTCAATTTTCCTAATCCTATCGCTATGCCTGGGTGCAGCCCCGACATCCAAATCAGAGATGAAGGCAACCTACTGACTGTGCCAACCTGTTGTCTGAGATGACCTTGGTGGGCATCTTCTGGAGGGCCAGGGCCTGGAGGGCCCCAGCCTGATAAAGGTCTCCTGCTCAGGGGCAGATGCACCCTCCTTGGCCTGATCAGCTGGAGTTCATGGGGTCACAAGCAGAGGGGATTCTGAGCAGCTGGACACCCTTGGAGTGTCCTGTGTGGAGGCCTCTGGGGTGTCCAGCTAACACTCTTCCTTCCTGTGGGTGCCTCTCTGGCTCCTTGAGGAGAAGGGGCACCTTTGGGGAGGTCAAGGTGCCCCGCCCCTCTCTTGCCTAGCCACTGATGGATCCTACCAATGCCTACAGCCATGGAGTGCAGCTCAGAGTGCAAATTGAGCAAAACCTGCTGGACCAAGGTCTCCAAAGCAGTCGCCACCCTTCCCATGTTGACCAAAGCGCTCGCATGTCAGAGCACATCATACAGAATGCAGATGGACTCCTGCATCCTTCGCTCTAGTCTGATGAGTGACTCTTGCAACTCTGCCAGATTTTCTGACACCTGTCACTGCATCTCCTGCATTGTGTCGGTGACTGCTCGCAGAGGCTCATCATCTGACTCAGGCTCAGCGGGTGCCAGACCTTCAGCAGTTCTCTGAGTTCCAGTGACCTAGGTTGTCACTGCCTCCAACCGCTATGGAGACATGTCAATGAGATGTTCTCCAGAAAGTGACCCCGAGCCTAATCTAGAACTATGGTCCACCGAGGTGTGTGTCTCTGCAATGGTGGAGGGTGTGGGTGAACGCATTGACGGATATTCCCCAGAGGTGGGCTGGAGGCTGGGGCTTATGTTGGCCCTCCTCCTTTGCCTGGACCTGCTGATGCTGGTAAGAGAGAGAAGACATGTTTAGTTCATGAGCAGGCAGATTACAAGATTGCATCTCACTCACTGTGAATGTCAGGAGGTGATCAACTCAGGGAGGTCTCATCCATACTAGGTTGCTGAGAGAAGCTGATCTCGCCTTCCCCACAGGAGCGATCCCTGACCTCCCCAGCCAACTCGGCAGCATCCTCCTCAAACTTGGAAAGCTCTGTGATGTTGGCCATCCCTCCTCCCATCTGGGATCTCTCCCTCCTGTTGTGGGAAAGCTTGGACTGGATTAAGACAAAAGGAAGGAATATGATGAAAAGAGATGGAGCAGAGGCTGGGAAACATGCAAATCTTCTGAATGTAGTGAGCCCTCCCCAGAAAGGGCTGAGGATGGAGTTTGCGCAGCATGATAGATGAGATGGTGGCGACGTGAAAGTATCTGTGTGACAATCAGTGATGATATGTGCCCCTCGCTAATGTTTTGTGTGGGATCTCTGAAGAGTGTAGCCCTTTGAATGATGATGCCATGATGAAGGTGTGAGATTGAAGTGAGCTGAAGGTTAACTTGGCCTGGTGGAGCAGATGAGGTCATTTATCCTCTTCCTACCCTGGATAGCATTGCGGGGGCGGTTGCCAGCCACACTGACCTGATTAGCTATGGCCTCCTAGACCAGAAAGGTGAGGCTGGTGTCATCCCTCAGGTACAGCACATCCTGGTGTTGGCGTACTCCTCTTATCAAAGCCTTGAGGGAGTCGTGGCTGAACCTCAGGGCAGCCTTCTTCTTCTTCTTCTTCTTCTGCTGCGCAGGTCTCCTGAGGACAGCTGAGCTGGAGAGAGAGTGAAATGTGTATGCTCGGGTGGCATTTAAATATGGCGCCCAGACCTTTAACCCCATTAGATAATGGCGGGGCGGACGAATCAGTTCCTGACCCGCCAGGTGATTCAGAGAGATACTCACCTATGCATAATTAATTAGCTTCTGAGCACGAAATTAGGCACAATTCCCCACCACGCCGACCAGTGGGAAATGCGCTGTGGAACCCACCCACCACAGCATTTTTTTCAAAAATGGAAAATTCCACTCTGTGTGTCTCAATTGCCACTTACTAGGTCAGAGAGAACTTTAAAAATACAACACACAGCACAGCTTACAGCATGTGAAATGCAATATTATCTCTTAATTCTTCCAATGTATTCTGACAAACATAAATTTACTATAAGCTCTAACCTTACCATCATATCTAATAAAACAGCCTTGTTTCTAAGCCATGAGTAGAAAAAAAGGAAACCAGTAGATCTCAGAATGTGTACATATTTAAATCATTTGGATAATCACAAATTATTCATAATATAATCAATAATAAAGGTGCAATTAGAGACTAGAATGAAATTTTTTTATCAGTTAGCAAAAGTGGAAGTTCCAAAAGACATTCAATATTTAAAGGGGTTAACTTGCACGGTTTCATTTCGGTGATCGCTATTATGCTTCACGTTTGACATTCATGTTCAACTTGCAACAAAAGCCCATGCAAATTAATATTCAATTCAAATATCTCAACAGTAGTAGCATTCAAGAACAAGTTCATTCTTCACGTGTTGGAATCTGCAGACATTTCAGAAATGGTTCTGTATTTTGTCACTCTGAGACAAGATGAGACTACAGATTAATTGAAGGAGTGAGTGCCAATCTTAAACAACAATCAGGAAACATGTTTACTGTCACTGAGAAAGCATTCCATTGCCATGGTAATCCCTTCTTAGTCCTTTTTCAAAAAAAGAGAAAGAACTCCACCATTGCTATCCTTCTTGGTACTATATTTACATATTCAATTCCATTTGTACAGTGAATTAAGTGGTGATGATTTCTAAATCCCACTTAAGGAACAATTTACTGTACAAACTAATGTACCGCATTTAAAAGATATTTAAAATCCTTGATACTTGAAGGTACTTAGTGACAAGTAGAGAATGCTTTGACTCCTTCACATGTATGAGAACTGGTTCCACAGCACAGGAGGTTCAAGTGCTGCTCTGAAATTAAAGTTTTTTTTTAATGAGGAGCTTTTTCCTGAATTGTCAGATTTCATTGAAAGACTCACTAGGCTTCTGTTCAATTGCATGGAGCAGTGATAAGTTCAGCAGTTCTAGTATACTTACAGGTCTCAGAAACCAGCTTAAACAGTGTGCAGAGTTTACTTCTGCAGCGCAGTGACTGTTAATTGGAACCTCTATATTAAACTTCTGAATTTATATCAAAAAGTTGCTGGGGTGGAGGGAAAAGTAATTCTGATTTTCTGCTATTGTAAATTGCCCTTGTGATTGAAATGGATCAATTTAGCCATTTATAGTCTGGTAGTAAAGAGAAAAACTTTCATTTGTATAGCACCTTTCACAATCTCAGGATGTTCCAAAGCACTTAAGATTGGCAGCCAATTTACACGCAGCAGCATTGAGATAAATGACTAAATAATTTTTTTTTTAAATGATTTTGCTTGACAGATAAATATCAGCACACTGCTCTTCTTGGAAAAGGGACATGAGATCTTTTGCTTCCATTCGGGACAAAGTAGACAGGATCTCAGTGTATCATCTCATCCGAAAGTAACATCTGACAGTACAACGCTCCCTCAGTAGATTATGCTTTCAGTGCTACACTGGGAGCATTGGCCTAGATTGTGTGCTCATGTTCCTGGAGTTGGGCTTGAACCCACAACTTTCTGACTCAGGGGAAAGTGCTACCACTCTCCCTCTGACTCCTAGTAAAGGGCAGTGGAAACTGCATAGCCCCGAGGACTCAGGAACAAATTATCTAAATAATGATGGTACCCACTGTAGTGTAAGGGTGTTTGGGCAGAGCAAGGGTTAAGGTGGGACTGGGGAAGCAGTACCTACCCCTGAATCTCCTGGTCGGCGTGCGGGGGCGGGCCCCGCTCACCGACCCGTAAAATGACGCGCGGCGGCGTCAGCCGTGTGTCCCGATGTCACCACGAGTCATTCTGATCCTCAGTTCGGCGGGCACGCAGCGGAATCGGCTGCGCACCCGCCGAACTGTCAAAGGCCTATTAAGGCCATTAATTAACTAATTTAACTGACCCTCAGAGCTGCCCATCCAATCTTAAGGTTGGCTGCCAGGCGAAGAGCCCAGGCAGCCTTTACATTTATCACGAAACCTCATCCATGGGCAGGATGAGGTTTCATGAAGTGTTTATTAATTAAATAAAATTTTTAATTAAAATTCATTGACATGTCCCAGCTCATGTGACACTGCCACATGAGGGGACATGTATGAATAATTTTTTCTATTTTATTTTTGAAGTTTTCGTGAAGAAAATAATCTCTCTGAGGCAGCTCCGTGCCCCAGGGAGATTTCTGCGCTCTTTTGCATGCGCCCACGTAAAATGGCAGTGCGCAGCCGATCGCAGGCGGCGATCGGCAGCACGCCTACCCATGCCTGCTCCTGCCCAGCCCGCCTGACAGAGAGAAAATTCTCCTCCTAGCATCACATGATAGTAGACCGTGTGTAATAGGGTCTGGAAGGAGCCAGCATGGAAACAGCACCCATTCTTGGCTGTACCTCGGATAGGTATATTATCATGGGTTACAAATAAACAGTTTCTGTTTAACCATACAAGCCTCCAGAACTCTTAGTGAGACACCAAACAACCTTACAACATGGTGGCAGTGAAGGATGGACCTCAAAATCCCAGAGAAGTTGGAGAAGCAACCCAGATTCTCAAAGTATGAAAAACTAAAGAAACAAGCCTGACCTGAGTGAAGTGCACCTAATTTGAAGATATTGTTGGATATCACCTTAAAAGAAGCTCCATTGCAGACATGAAGGCTGAAGGAATCCACCAGGGCACGTGAAGGTCCATTGCCAAGCCCGATCGAACACAGTCAAGGGGCCGAGCTAGATCACAAATGGCTGAGCAAAATTCAAAAAAGACTGAAAAGCAGCAGAAGAATCCACCATGCAGGTGAAAAGTCAGCCGTGATCGAACACAGAGGCAGAGTCAAGGGACCTAGAAGATCATAGAAGGCTGAGCTAAAGTCAAAATAAAAGAAAAAGGTTGAAAATCAAAAGAATAATCCACTGTGCAGGTGAAAAGAAGAACCTGAGTGACACAGAGTCATAGGACCTAGCCAAATCAAAGAAAAGTAAGCAAAGTACAGTGAAAAAAAAAGCAGAAATTACCTTTTAAAATATGCAGCAATCAGGATCAGTACATCTAGAGTACAACTGCAAGAAAGTTGCAGCGACAGGTCCACAGTCGGCACCATAACACGTGATGGCTGAGCTCAGGTTTTTAAAATAGCAGCCAGAACTAAAAAAAAAATCACCTTCCAGTTGATCCTCAGGCTTAAAAAACAAGTAGCTGGCCCAAGCTTCTTGTTTTAAAGACTTCCAGCAGAATGGATAGCTTGGAAAATAAAGGCCCCGTCAATGCAACAGGGGACTGCCGAAAGCTAACAAGAGCAGGAAGATCAAAGTGAAGAAAAAAAACCGGCAATGGCGGAGCCATCCTGAAGAGTTACTCACCTGTTTTGAAAATCAGTCATGGATAGAAAATTAAAACTACCAGACCAGTTTAGGCTAAGGCAGAGGCCAAACCAGACCCAAAATTGGGAGTCTTGGAGAAGAAAAAATTTAGATTACAAGTGTACATCAGGATTAAGTAAGAAATCAGAAGAAGCACGAGGTAATTCATTTTTATACTTGTTTGGTGGATTTGCAGATGAAGTCATTCTAAGATAAGATATAGAAGAATCCTCAACCACACTTGATGAGATATCAAAAGCCTTCGAACAGTATTTTAAACTCCATACTGTGGAGAGCGCAGACCTTAAAGAAGATCCAGAACACCTCCAATAAAACACCAAAGGGGCAAGAAGACCCCAGAGCGAGGGAGATAAAAGACCCCAGGCTGAGGGAGAGAATACTGAAGCAAAATACAAGATGGTCACAGACCATGTCAGTGCAATGAAGTGCATGAGCCAAAGAGTTTAGTGAAGTAGAAAGAAGAGACTGAGAAGCAGCCAAAGGGTTTAAAATAGAACTATTTGAAATTACTGACACATTACTCCAACTGCAACTGCAGGTGGCAGTGTGAAATGAGCAGTTGGGTGTGAATGAAGAAAAGATTTCAGAGGTAACCCAAAAGAAACAAAACTTACAAAAAGAAAATGAAGCTATTCCACAGGAAAATGTTTGTACTGAAGCTGAGTTGGAAGAACTCAACCAGAAGTACAGCCAAACACAATAGCAGGTAAAAAAAGGTACTCAGGGAAGTCGCTACCCTGAAAGACTGAAGAATCAATGCATAGCCCTGGAAAAATTAAAGCTAAAAAAGATGTTGAATACTACTTCAGCAAAAGCTGCGTTAGAACCATCAGTAGCAACAAAGCAATGCACTGAAGTGCAGTGTGAGCTGGCAAGAGGTCAACAAGAAAAAAATGTCAAAAGAACAGCTGATTGTCCTTCAAGATCAAATGCAAAAGGAGTACATAGCCCTTCAGCAGTATGAAGACTGTCTTGAACAGCAGAATGAAAGAACAGCAGAACTTGAGGAGACTCTGTTGAATTACAAGAAAACTTAAGACAAAGCAATTAAGCTTCACAAAAAAAAGGAAAACCTATTGAAGGATCTTCACATGCTAGAAGGATTCCTCAGGTCAAAGTTTGTTCCTCTTGAAAGTTACGAAGTTAAGCAAAATGAATTTAATGTCAATCTGACAAACTGAAGGCAAAGAAGACTCAGCAATGTTATATATTCCAGAAGGAAGCCAAGAGGTAAAAGAAAGAGACTGGGGAACTGAAGAACCAGCTGAATGGAAAAGAGGAGGCATTGAAAGGGAAAGCTCAAAGTTGAACTGGATAATGAAGCAATGAGCAGCACAATTACAGAGCTGAAGCAAGTTAAGACTGCCAGAGACAGACCTGGCCAAGTGAAACCAAAATGAAGGACTAGGACAAAGCTCGGCTGCAGAAAAAGAAAACTGAACTCACCAAAGTAGTTGCTGAGCTGAATGAAAAGATTCAGAAGCTTGAAAAAGAATTGGAAAATAAGAGAGTAAACTAGTATTTGGCAAAAATTTTGAAACAAATGAAAATGAAAGTTACATTTTTGAAACGTCAACCTCCAGGAAGAACATGGCGGACCCCATGGAAGAGAAAATCCCGGTCCACTCTAGGAATGAATGGAGTGAACATTCCCTTTGGAAGGAAAGGAACAAACACATGGCGTCCGAACAAAGCAGACAGGGTGTTGATAAAGAGAAGCGCAGCGCAAAGGAGCACATAAAGCTAATCAAATGGAGACAACAAAATTCCGGAAACACAGAGTACTACAATTTCAACGCCAAACCAACAAAGTGAACCCAAAGTGACCAAGACTACCATTCCTCCAAACATGACAGAATGAGTTGGAAGAATTGTCAAGTCTCCAGGCCGTCTGAATTTATAAAGTCAGAGATTTGAGGGGGAAGAAGGATAGCAAGTAAAGGTTGTATTGTAAATATATATGAGTAAGGTCTTGGGGGGAGGTGTAGTGTAAGGGTATTCGGGCAGAACAAGAGGTAATGTGGGACCAACCATGGTAAAATGTAGAGAGTCACATGATAGTAGACTGTGTGTAGTAGAGTCTGGAAGGAGCCAGCATGGAGACAGCACCCATGCATGGCAGTACCTCGGGTATGTATATAGCTATGGGTTACCATAAATAGTTTATGTTTAACCATACAAGCCTCTAGACATCTTAGTGAGGCACCAAACAACCTTACAACACACACTGGTGAATAATAAGTATCCTTTTCCTTTGTCAGTTTTTTCTCTTGACAGAAAGGATTTTGTGATTAAGTTATGTTTCAGTATAGTGTTTTAAAACACAATGTCCTGAATTTCAGGCTCCCCCGCCAGCAGGTTTTAGGTGGGGAAAGCGTGAAATAGAAGGAACAGGCTTCCCTCTGGCAAATTGCAGCAATTTTAAGAGCCGTTTCCCACCCAGCCTCAATTTTTAGGCTGGCAGAAGGATTTCCTGGGCATGGGGAAAGCCCAAAAATGAGCAGGCTTAGGTCTCGGGAAGGAAAGGGGGTATGCCTCCATCAGAGGCCCTCTTCGAACATCATGTGACTCTCCACCCCCACCCTTTGAGGTCCAAGTGCCACTGGACCTCCCGTCCCACCCTGGCCTCTTCCCCAAAACCACAAATGCCCACTCTCCACCCTTCCCCCACCCCGAGGCTTTCCCTGCCCTGGGATCCCGAAAACTTACCTTTCCTTCCAGTCCCGGGACTTCGGCTCTGTCATCTTCATGCACTTCCTCTTCTGTCCACCGCGGCTCCTATCGCTGCAGGAACTGGAGAGCTGATGCCAATCAGGTTAGTCAGGAAATGAGATTATTTGTGGTGGGGGCCTGAGGCTTCTCTTCTGTGAAGCTCCCAGCGCCACGATTCTAACATGCTTCTGAAGCGTCTCCAGTTGCCCAATTGCTCTGCAGTTTGTTATGGCTCTGGGGAATTTCCATGCTGTGAAAAAAGGGTTAAAACAAAGAGATCGATTATTGCTACTTTGCAGGATTAGTCTCACATGAGTGCGCATCATTGCTTCACTTTCCTGATTCCCTGCATTGTCATTGAAAGGCCCCTAACATGTCTCAGCTGTGCCTCTCTCCTCATTTGGGAATGTACAGTTCAGTTGGGTGCCACTTTAATTGGCCCCTTCTGCAAATGGACCTGCCCGCCAGTTCGCCCGCAGGGCCCTCATCAGCAGAACTTCTCCTCATTTTAATTTTGTACTGCACTACTGTTACAGGTTGGAAGATGGTGGTGCTGAGCTCTCACTGCTATACCAGCTTGGACCCTCCCCCTGTGAATATGAAAACCCCTCCCATCGTCCCAGAGAAGCTTAATATTCAGGTTTCCCTCCCTCACAGACCTCTCAATCCTCCCCTTGATCCCATCGTGATTGTGATGGGTAACCATCTGTTAGCACTTGAACATTTTGAGGTGGATGAGCCTATGCCCCACGTGGACCTCATCCCTCCCCATCTTGAGGCCATTTTCACAGTTAAACATATAAACCACCCACACACCCTCAGATACCCCCCACAATGCCTTTTCCCCATCTATAGGCTGCAGATGCCTCCCCTGACTGAGTGCCAGCTGCAGCCCAGTATGATGTCAGAAACTCTACGCACTGAGGCACGTGATGTTATGACCACAACATGCTGGGCATGACTGAGACTGGACTGACATGCCCTGCCCCTCCCTGGACTGGGACAAAGACAGTCTTTGCAAGCTCAACAATGTAAACTGAAGCGCTTCTTCAGTCAGTGCTCCTCCCATTCTGGCCCCAAGAGACTAATGTCATTCTGTAACATGCTCTCTCCCCTAACTGGCGATGAGTCCCCCCAGTCATGTGTCTGAGTGCAAACTTCCCCAATCGTACCTCCCAGGCAGCCCTTGCCCTGCAGCCCCTTCCCGTGCCTCAGGCCAGTTTTCCACCTTCCCCAGTAGAGCCCTAGCCCTGCAGCCCCTTCCCAGGCCTGATGCCAGTTTACCCCCTTCCCCAGTACAGCCCTAGTCCTGTAGCCCTTTCCCATGCCTGAAGCCAGTTTTCCCCTCTTCCTCAATGCAGCCCTAACCCTGCAGCCCATTAAAAGCTACGGCTGACTTAGCACTGGTCTGGTAGATAGAGACCTGCCTCTGACATCCCCCTATATGCGATGTTGTGCTGCCTGCAAAGCGTGGCACTGTTTACCACGAGTGCTGCGCGATGATTTGTAGGCAAACGAACCTTGAAATCACGAGAGAAGTGCAGGTCACCAGGTGCACGTCGCTTATATACCGTTGTGAAACACATCCTTCTAACTGCAGGCCGACATGCCCAGAGGATCCAGTGTGGGGGGATGACTCCAGTGAGGAGTCCTTATAATGAGATGCAAATATATTGAAATGATGTCCCCGACGTGCCGCGGCAAGAAACCTGGCCCCTCATTGAAGGCTGCAGCGCACAAACGCAAACTGGTTTTACAGCGCTGTCAAACTGATTTTTGGCCTTCTCATGAGATTTTCCGCTCTTGCTCGCCATGCGGCCACTGCGATCGGACGTGGAAAATCCTGGCCTATAACTCAAAAAGTTTAAAGTTGCATTTCCACAGCATCAGGTGCTAGCACTTCAGTCCATAGATGGAAGGTATTTTGCTGCCCTTCATCGAGGATCAGGTTCCTATGGAATTTCATTTGAATCAGACTGCAGCAAGTAGGCACTTGAATACAGGAAATGCTGTAACGAAGGCAACTACCCTCCTTCCAATTTTAGATTCTTTTTCTGAATACCAAAGCCACTGAACCCATTACATTACTTAGCCTTGCCTTCCTGCTATGAGCCACAATTTTAAAAAAAACAAAATTGTACAGCATAATTTATTCATCTTGCATTCTCTTCTCAACTCTGTGATTTCTTGCATTATGGACTGAGGAGCTTCAAGTAGTTTATTTCAGTTTTAAAAAGCTACAATATCTTTCTTGAAAGCACTGACTTTTGCTCTGATCCAGTTTCATGACCAATGACCGCCATACTGTACCTGGTTCAAATACCTATTTTTCATACATGATTCTTGATACATCAACTGTGACACAATGGTAGAGCTTTCACCTTAGAGTCAGGATGTCATGGGTTCAAGCCCTATCCAGAGACATGAGCGCATAATCCAAGTTTACACTTTTAGTGCAGTACGCTATGTTGTTGCAGATGGAGCCATTCGGACTAAACGTTAAAATTAAAGCATCACCTCCAAGACGAATATAACAACTAATGGCACTATTTGAAGATGAGCAGAGGAGTTCTCCCCAGTATCCTGATCAGCATTTATCCCTTAACCAACATTACTAAAACATATTATTTTGTCACTTATCTCAATATTGTTTCTGAGACATTGCTGTGCTCAATTTAGCTGTAGCGTTTCCTTGTGATATAACAGTGATCATATCACAGAATCACAGAATGCAGAAGAGGCCGTTCAGCCCATCGAGTCTGCACCAACACGTGAAAAACACCTGACCTACCTATCTAATCCCATTTACCAGCACTTGGCCCATAGCCTTGAATGTTATGACGTACCAAGTGCTCATCTAGGTACTTTTTAAAGGATGTGAGGCAACCCACCTCCACCACCCTCCCAGGCAGTGCATTCTAGACCATCACCACCCTCTGGGTAAAAAAGCTTTTCTTCACATCCCCCCTAAACCTCCTGCCCCTCACCTTGAACTTATGTCCTCTTGTGACTGACCCTTCAACTAAGGGGAACAGCTGCTCCCTATCCACCCTGTCCATGCCCCTCATAATCTTGTACACCTCAGTCTTCTTTGCTCCAATGAAAACAACCCAAGTCAATCCAACCTCTCTTCATAACTTAAATATTTCATCCCAGGCAACATCCTAGTGAATCTCCTCTGCATCCCCTCCAGTGCAATCACATCCTTCCTATAATGTGGCGACCAGAACTGCACACAGTACTCCAGCTGTGGCCTCACCAAGGTTCTATACAACTCCAACATGACCTCCCTACTTTTGTAATCTATGCCTCGATTGATAAAGGCAAGTGTCCCATATGCCTTTTTCAAAGGTTCTTCACTTTGGAACATTTTGAGGATATGAAAGGCATCATGTAAATGCAAGTTCTCTCTTTCTGAATGATTGAATTTCAGTAACCTATTGAACGCAAACACATATGAGATTGGTGGGGCAGAAAAGGCCAACTGGTTCATCAAAGCCAGGCCATTGCATTCCAACCTATTGTCCAGTGCACATGAACTTTCCACTAGTGCTCACTATATAGCAACCAAAAACAGAGTGGACTTGCTGGTGGGAGGAAGCGTGAAGTTTGAAGAATATATTAGCGTCCAAACCACTTCCAGCCAGAAATCAACACAATATCGACAGCAGGTCTGGCAGCATCTGCGGAGAGGAACACAGTTAATGTTTCGAGTCCGTATGACTCTTCAACAGAACTAAGTAAATACTCGAAACGTTAACTGTGTTCCTCTCCGCAGATGCTGCCAGACCTGCTGAATTTTTCCAGGTAATTTTGTTTTTGTTTTGGATTTCCAGCATCCGCAGTTTTTTGCTTTTATAATGCAGACAGCAGTGGGGCATGGGGAGGTTGCGTGGGGAGGGAGAGGATGCTGTGAGGTGGTGAAAGTCAAAATGTAATAGGCCACTTTAAATATGAAAAGTAAATTGCTCTGAATCAGAGTCCAATGTTACATCCTGGTAATGCCCAAGATCTTGGAGAATGCAGCACTCTGAAGCTGACAATTGGCTGCACAATTGAAGGATTTGGATTATAATTTGAATTGTAGGTTGGCAATACCATTGTGCAACTAGGAATGTGAGTAGAAAAAACACTAAGGATGAAGGTCTCATATAATGATTCATGGTATTTTTCATTCAAATGCAGGTTCTTGCATGCATTAAATATGCAGCTGGGACTCTTTTAATAATCATTGGTCTCTACATAAGTGAAACTGGTACATCCAAGATCTTGGAGAATAGAATAACAGTACAGGAATGCAGCCTTCTCTACAACTGTAGACCTGCATCTTTGCAATCCCTCTACAACAGTGCATTAGTAACATTTCGAATGCAGGGACTGTTCTGGCTACTGTATGGTTGATTATCCGCATCCACAAGTGGGGAGAATCTCAATCTCACAGATATAACCCTAGAGGTTCTATTAATGAGCCAAACTGACTGGTCATCTATCAATGGCACTGTAAAATATTACAACCTGACATACTCATGTCTCATATTACCCAGTGAAATTGGTCAAACAGAATCTTATCCTTCCATAGCCTTTTGGCTACTATTAATTAGCTTAGGTTCTCTGCAGATGAAGGCTTTTATTGATATTATTTTAGTGGTTATTGCCAAATGTTCTCTACACTTCTCTTGTAAATGGCATATGGAGGAGATCATATCCACTGTCGATCTGCCAGCATGAAAACCACACTGTTTCTGGATGTATGTAGTATTTTGGCACTCATCAAGTAGAGGTGGCTTCGCTGGCTCGGGCACATTTACAAGGTGGTGGGGTAGCCGGAGCCAGGTGACAATAAGATGCTCAAAGTTCCACATCATGGCTGCTTGTAAGCATGACATGAAGGCCCTAAACATTGATTCTCACACCTGGGAGACACTAGCTGACGACAGAGGAAAATGGCAACATCACCTGTATCAACTTGTGCCGCCATGATGATTAATGGCTACAGTGGCTTGACAACGGGCACCAACACCAAAAGCAACAATCCACAATGGCACCTGATAACCACTTCATATGTGGCATTTGTGGCAGAATCTGTCTCTCACAGATTGCTCTCTTCAGCCATCAACAAATGTGCACCATATGAAGCTACCCCATCCCCAAAGGATTTGATTTGCTACGTGCCCATCAAGATACGCAGATGGATGTCTATGACGGGTGATTGTCATAGGTATGACAATTTACAACAGAATGAATCAAATTGCTCCCAACCTCCCATAACTTATAGTTTAACGGTTTATTTCAGTTGGTTAGTACTAATGATGTAAGTAGGGTTAACACAGGTTTGGCATATTGGCTCGGAAGAAGGGTCATACAGGCTCGAAACGTTAACTCTGTTTCTCTTTCCACAGGTGCTGTCAGACCTGCACTTCCAATTGCCCTGCTCACATGCTTAAGGCTTTGGTCGCCTAACACGCTCATCCTAGCAGTGCAGTGCTTTCCCACATCTATTGGAAAGTGAACAGACTCTTCATTAGCCGATTGAATGATTCCCGACTGTCAGTCAGCCTTTTTCCAATCTCCAATATTCGTATAGTTATGCTTCTTCAACAGCACCTCCTAAATCCGCAACCTCCACCATCTAGAACATGGGTGGCAGGTGGGAACAGCTGTCACTTTCAAGTTTCCCTTCAAGTCACACAGCATGCTGACCTGGAAATATATCATCGATTCTTCATGGTTGTTGGGTCAAAATTCTGGAACATCCTACCTAGCATTGTGGGAGTGCCTTCACCACATGGAGACTGCAGTGATTCAAGAAGGCAGTTCGCCTTCTCAAGGGATAGACAACAAATATTGACCTTGCCAGCAACACTCATTCCTCGAGAATAAATTTTTTTATGTGTTCAAATAAAATTAAACAAACATTATTTTTGAAACGAAATAATGATTTCTTTCCCTTTAAGTGTCCAGAAGGGTAATCTTTGATGGTCTGAATAATCCAGGAAAATGTTGGAGCGTTATCCGTCCCAGACGTCGTCCAAAGTGAAGACCTATAAGTGGCTTGTTTTGTCTGAGGAGGCAACAACCCCCCCGCTCTCCACGCCACCACTGGCAATGACATCACCCTTCACTCAGCGCCACGCCCACGCAGTGACGTCTGCAGTCTGGAATGCGTTTCCGGGGTTGGGCGGGCAGCTCCGCTCGTCTGAGCTCGGAACCGTTCGGCCGCGCCGCTCGGCTAAACTCGGAGCCATTCGGCAGCCCTCGAGGCGGAGTCGGCGGCCGGCCGGACGGAGGGAGTGAGTGTGAGAGAGAGAGTGAAGGGAGCCGCCGCCACCGCTGGACGGAGCGACGTCCCGGAGAAGAGAAACGGAGCCTGGGTTAGAGGTGGGGGAAGTCGTTGCAGGGGAGGGGGGAGTTGGAAGGGAAGATAAAAAAAAAAGCAGACAAAGCGCCGATTGAAGAGAGAGCGTTAAAAGGGTATTGATAAGCTCGTGCTGACAACAACCGCCGCCTGTGAGAGGAGACCCGCCGCGGCTAAAGGAAATCTTAACGGCTGTAAATATCTTTTAGTCTGATAGACTTTTGTTTTAAAGGTAAGCGGGCCGTCCTGGGGGAATCTTAATATACAAGCTGCTCGGAGTGTGGCTGCTCTTCACCGTCTCTTGTCTGGGGGAGGGAGAGAGAGAGAGAAATCCACATGAAGATTCTTTTTCTTTCTCTATCTCCTGTCGCAAAAAGGGCAGGAATGTGATACATGCCCTATTTTTGGGTGGGGAACATGCAGCTAGTTTAAATATACATCTTTTATATATATATATATATGCACGCACAGACACAGAGGGGGAGGGGTAGGAAAGGGGTGATGAAGCTCCGAGTCTTGTCGAGTCCAATCTGCTACTGTAAATGTGAAGACAACTGTTTTCGTGGACATTTTTAGTACCAGAATTTAGGCATTTCTTATCGGCTCAATTGAGCCTTTCCCCCCACCCTCCCCCTCCCCTCAAAAGAAAACTTAAGTCCCGTGTAAAAGCGGTTTTCTTTCATCCCATTTTAACTCTCGAGCTGTATCTTCACTTTATAAAACCTTGAATGTTTCTTCGTGACAGTTAAACAACCAAAGAGTTTGTTCTCGAGAAAGCTGCACGCCTTTCTCTCTTTAGTGGCCTTAGGGCGTGTATTTTGTTTTGCCTTGTCTTTTGTCTAAAAGTCATGGAAAGATGACTGCCGTTGTATTAATCATCTCAGTTTTAGCTAGTTGAAAAAAGATCCAACTTTTGACAGTTTTAGGGACATTTAGTTATTTTTCGATGCTTGCAAGATCGTTTAACATCCTGTGCTGTAGATATGTTAAAGCTGATAAAATAGACATTTTTAGGCTTTGTACTGTGCTGCAAATGATGGACCGTGACCTATTCTGTTTGTATTTCGCATTCGCAAATGCACAAATAAGGAAATAGGTTTCAGCAGACAAGAGGTGTTGAAGCATATGAGCCATTCCATTTGTTAATGTACTGTTTTCAGTTGAGGGAAAGGTAGATTAACTTTAGATCAGTTGTCAATATTTACTTGTATTTTAAAGAGAAATGTGAAACTTATCTTTCAAAATGAATCTGAAGACTATTAAAGATTCTACTTTAATGACTTCCTGTCCACAAACCCAAAGTTTAGGTCTTTTGTTAGAATTTATAAACCCAAGAAAAATATACAAAGATTTATTGTTTGACAATTATTCTGCAGATCCTGTGTTAATACTGTCGCAATGTCTACCACTATACTGTATCGTGCACTGATGATTGATGGTTGATAATACTGAAGTTACAGAAAAGTGCTGGGTTCAACCTATAATAATTTCTTCAATTAGTTGATCTTGGCTGGAGTGCCTGTAAGGACTCTACTACTGACCCTGTGCTCAAAAAGGCAAAATTAGCTAGATTTTCTACTAGTCAGTGATTCTCTACTGGAAAGTATTTCAATATGTCGCAGAAGACAAGATAGTCAGACGTGGATAGGATGTCTTTTTTTTGATGAGCCTACTGCAACTCATTGCCTTGACTCGTATATGAGCAGTGACTGTTAGGGCAAGGTGCCAGAAGGTTCCTGTGAAACCGTCAGTCCATCACAAATCAGTATTCTTCTGGAGAGGTGAAAATTAGGGAATAAAGTCAGATTCATTGTTTAAATTTGGCTTGTCTTCAAGGCAAAAGTGTGGTGCTGTCTTAGTTGGTGAATTATTGTGGAACTTTTATCTTTAAATTGCTTCTTTGTACTCTGGTGCATGCTAACAGTATTCAGAACTAAAGTTCAATGAGTCCCACACCGGTTTAAACATTTAGAATGGAAAATTAACTATGTTCGAGCCATCTTGCGACAGCTGTTCACAAGGCTTGCCATCAGTCAGATTTTTTGGGTGTATATTTTCACATTCGCATCTTGTAGCACAAGCACCTTGTACTATAATGTGCCATATAAATATTTTTATAAGACATTGTATTGACTAAAGAAAAGCTAAGGTTTAACCAATGTAAACAGAACAAGCCCCATCTATTGACAAAGTTGATAGAATGTTTATTTTAGCAAAAGTTGCTTTTTATTTTCATCTTTGCCAAGCAGTTTTGTTTGCCTGTGCTATTGGGTTACTTGCTGACAGGTAGGCCAACATACCTACTGTTGCCTAGATTTGCTGGGGAGCATGCTTTGAGTCTGATATGCAGTTTTTCAGATAAGACAATAAACTGGGGTCCCGTCTGACCCCCTCAGGTAGGGGAAAATGAAAACTTCCATGGTATGATTCAAAGATGAGCAGGAAATTCTTCAGTTGTCCTGCCAAAATTTATCCTTCAACTAATATTAACTAGAAAAATATTTAACTGGTGTAAATTGTGACCACAATATTAAACCACAGCCCAGATGCCTGCTCAGGTAAAGTTCCTAAGGCATTCAAAGAGCACCAGAGGAGTTAATCCAGCCAGCATTTGTTCCTCAAATCAACACCAAACCAACTATCATTTATCTCATTGATGCTTGTGACTTGGTGTAAGTGAACTGGCCACCACTTTTGCCTACAAAACACAGCATTAAAAACAGCTGGCTAAGACTTTGGGATACCTTGAGGATGTGAAAAGCACTTCATAAATGCCTTTTTGGAATTGCAGCTCCAACATGTTGTGGCATGGACTGGTAAAGCGACAAAAAACAACTTGCATTTATGTCCTGGGGGCCTCCCAAAGTGATTTAAAGCCAATAAAGTAGTCAATGATGTAAAGTGGGGAAATGCAGTGGTGAATCAAATCAGGTGAGGTGTGCTGGGGGGGCCTTTCCTTCAATTGTTGCAGTTTTTGGGTGTTTCCATAGCATAGTTAGGTAGGAATTCGAGGCAAATTGCAGAATTGTTACAGAGCAGAATGACACAGCAGTGATGAGGAAAAGATAGATTGATGTGCAATTTGATTGTTATTGTGCAGTGTTAGTTTCTTTTCCTTAATCATCCTGGCCACAAAACTATGGCAAAGATCCTTTCTAAGTGCATTTTTTAAAGTAAGATGAGTGTTATCGAAGGAAAGTAAACCTGTGAAATCATACATTTGAGTAGAGTTTAGAGTAATGGAGTACTTTAAATTTATCCAGCTTCTGAGTAAAGCCAGTTCTTTGCCCTCCAACCCGAGTCCTAATGCTACTTTTGCAATACAACATTCAGCTGCAGGAATGCGAACTTCAGTGATTATACTGTAATATCAGTAGTTGTGATTTTTGTATTCCTACCATGCAAGGATCTTTCCCCAACACCAAGCAATATGCATGACCAAAGGTTTGAAATCACAGTCACAATTTACACCGCAAGTGTTTTGACATTGCTCTGAAATTGGCTCAGCAATTCTAAAATGAGAAACAGTTCAGCAGTATAAAATGAACATTGAGAAATGAGAGCAAGAGACGTGTATAATGTGAGTTATTGTAGCACTTCAGATGTGTTGTAATGTATTATGAGGTCCTGCCAAAGTATCAATTAACATATTTTCCTATGTGTGAGTAGCTAACTGTCATTCAGCTGAGTCTGAAGATTTGTGACTTTATTATTCTCATTTCTCTCAGACAATTTTGGATTGTACTTTTATTTTGTCACTTTCTAAGCTATTTCCTATTGTCCAGGTAGATTATTTCAGCCACTTTTCCTGTTAATTTCTCACCATTGTAGTCATTATTACTTGTAATTGTTGCTTATTGAATGAGTTGTCCATCACCTTTTTTAAAATCTTCATGAACTGAATGGAGAATTATCTTGCAATTTTACCTCAGCATAGTTTTCCTTCTCCCATTTAATGATGTTCAGGATGGATGATGAAATAGAGCTATCAGAAATCTTGGGGTCAAAATACTTTTGGCGAGATTTTCTGCACCCGCCTGCCGCTGCGATCTTCTTGTCCCGTCTGGCTGGGTGCAGTGAGTTCCAGACTCCCACCACCCTCTGCGTGAGAAAATTTCTCCTCAACTCCCCTCTTAGCCTGCTACCTCTTACCTTAAATCTATGTCCCTGGTTATTGACCCCTCTACTAATGGAAAAAGTGCCTTCCTATCCACCCTATCAATGCTCTTCATCTTATACGCTTCTATCAGGTCCCCTCTCAACCTTCACTGCTCGAAGGGAGACAACTCCAGTCTATCCTCATAACTCAGACCCTCCAGCCCAGGCAGTACCCTAGTAACTCTCCTCTGCACCCTCTACGGTGCAATTGCATCCTTCCTATAATGTGGTGACCAGAGCTGCACGCAGTACTCCAGTTGTGGCCTAACCAGCGTTTTATACAGTTCCAGAATAACCAGTATTCTGTGCCTTGGCTAATAAAAGCATGTATCCCATATGCCTTCTTAACCACCTTGTTTACCTGTCCTGCTACCTTCAGGGATCTGTGGATATACACACCAAGGTCCCTCTGATCTTCAGTACTTTCCAGGGTCCTACCATTCATAGTGTAATCCCTTGCCTTGTTAGCCCTCCCCAAGTGCATTACCTCACACTTTTCCGGGTTGAATTCCATTTGCCACTGCTCTGCCCTCCTGACCAGTCCATTGATATCCTCCTGCAGTTTATGGCTATCCTCCTCACTATTTACCACCCTACTAATTTTCGAGTCAAGCACGAACTGCTTGATCATACCCCCTACATTTAAGTCCAAACCATTTATGTACACCGCAAACAGCAAGAGCCCCAGCACCAACCCTGCAGAACCCCACTGGAAACAGACTTCCAATCACAGAAACATCCCTCTACCCTCACCCTCTGCTTCTTGCCTCTCAGCCAATTTTGGATCCAACGTGCCACTTTGCCTTGGATTCCACGGGCTCTTACTTCTCTTAGTTATACCAAGAAGAAAATACTGTCCCCAGCAACCACAAATCTCTTCTAAGTAAAGATAATAATTTTGATAATCTGAAACTTCTACTGTGGCGTGGTCCATATAGGACAGGTACTTGTGGACCACAAGAACCAGGATATGATTCAACCCAGTCTGGCTGGAATAAAATAGGTGGCACAATGTGCCCATATATGGTTACCTTGAATACACTTGCTCACACCCCGCTTCCAGTAAGGAGGACTCTTCCATTATCTCAGTTTCTCCATCTTTGCCACATCTATTGGGACAATACAACCTTTCATACTAGCACTTCCGATATGTCTTCCTTTTTCCCTCAACTGTGCCCATTCTATTTTATGGACTTTTGCTCTCACTCCTTCCCCTCGCTCCCATTTCCACAATAGGGCTCCCCTTGTCCTCACCTTCCAACCCACCAGCCACCGCATTCAATGGATCATCTCTGCCACCTCCACGGTGGTGCCACCACAAACACATCTTATCCTCCCCTCCCAACATTTTGAAGGAATAATTCGTTCTGTGATACCTTGGTCCATCCTCAGGCACCTCCTCTCTTTCCTACTTCACCTTTCCATTGCAAGTATAGGAGATGCAACACCTACCCTTTTACCTCCTCCCTTCTCACTATTCAAGTGACATTCCCCCTAGGTGAAATAGCAATTTATTGTGTTTTCAATTTGGAATCCTGTATTTGCTGCTCATGTTGCAGTTTCCTCCATGTTGGAGATAGCAAACGCAGATTGGCTGCCCACTTTGCAGAACACCTCCATTTAGCCTGCAAATTTTGACCCTGAGCTTCCACATACTTGTCTTTTTAATTTTCCACCTTGCTCCCATTCTGACCTGATCTTGGTCTGCTGCAGTGTTCCATTGAAGTTTGATGCAAGCTTGAGGGACAACATGAGTGTTGAGTGACTGAGCACTTTACAGCCTTCTGGTCAAAACATTGAGTTCAACAATTTGATTATAAACTTCACCCAATTTTTGTTTATTTCTCTCTTTGGTTTGTTTTCTTTTGTTTTGCTTTTATTTCCTTGACTTACTTTTGTACGGTAACCATTCACACCTCATCTGGACACACTTTTTTCTTGTCTTGTCCCATTATCACCACCTTTGGCCATGCATCATGAAAGCCTTTTGTCATTTAATTTCTCCTTCCTTCTACCCTGTTTCCCCCTACCCCCACCCCGCCTCCACCTGCTCAAAACCTGTTACGTTTTTAACTCTTCACAACCAGGTGAAAGGTCATGAACCTGAAACATTAACTCTGTTTCTCTTTTCAGTACTCCTTTCAGATGCTGTCAGACCTGTTGAGTATTTCTAGTAAAAACTGGAGTATGCAGTCAAGTGCCATTATAAGTAATAGAGCACGATTTTCAAAGAGTTCAGACCATCCATAACAGGTTAGAACTAGTAACATTGCACCAAAACGATCCTGAGGTTGGTGTAATGCAAGAGGATGCTACACAAATCCATTTATCTGAAGTAGAAAGACACAGACAAACTCAGTGATGAGTGTGTTAATTTTTTGGTAATCTGAGCATGTTTGTGCTTCTAATCTGTTTGTGTAACTAAAGTGATATTTTCAGGATGAATTAAGGATGCTCCGACAAGCAACAAAGGAGACACCAAATTGATGTTTAATGTGCAACAATGTTCAATTTGCATGTTTTTCAACACAAGATTGATATCCAGCCTTTAACTGGAAAATCTGCACTCCCAGATTTCTAGCTCTTCGTCACTCTTTCTTATAAGTTGCTACTTATATAAAAAAATACAGGTCTGCATTCTTAGATTCTAAAATTTTCAGCTTTTTATATACACTATTCTTAGACATAAGGTTTTAATAGTTTTATCATTTTTTGAAAATCCAGGCTCTACTCCTAATCAGAGTTAATTTTCAAAACATTGGCATCCTTCACTCTAATAAACAAAGTTGGAAAAAGATTCATAGTATTTCTTTATCATAATCTTATAATCTTTTTAATGGCCTTTGGTTGCAGTTTTCCACTTCTTACATTGAATGAGAATGTCTTTTATGTTAGGAAACATATAGTTTAAGTAAGTTATATTTGTATTTGTGGGTGTTAAGAATGAGTTTTAGCTTTAATGTTTAAGTTTCATTTGTATTTCTGTATGTGTGTGTAAGAAAGGTCAAATTGATTTTTAGTTTCACTTTAAACGGTGCCTACGTTTGTAATGAGAGTTTTACGACTAAGCAAAGTTAAAGAAACAAGAGTGGAGGAACTGGGCTGTTGCCTAGCAGCAGGGGTCCAGAGAGACAGGTTCCTCCCACAGACACACAAAAGAAAGTAGAAGCAGCGGTTTGATTTGGAAGCTGTTTGAGTTCAGTTGGTTTTGAAGACCGCTACCAGGAGAGACTGAAGCAAAGGGGACAGATAGCCAGTCCGAAGCTAAAGAAAATACCCCAAAATCTAGGAGAGTGGAACAGGAGAAAATCCCAAGCAGACCTTCCAGTCAAAGGGAAGGACAGGAACCTGGAAAAGATCCTGTTAAGTGAAGTTGTGAGGGGCAGAGAGAAAAGGCTCCAAGCTTCAGATTTAAAGACAAAAGCTGCAGGAAGCAGATTTAAAGTGAGAGCAGCTTGCAAGAGACCAGAAGGCCCAAAGAGATGGTTGAAGGTCTGTAATTCTTTGCTATGGGCATGTGAAGCCGTGGTACTGTTGATGCTGAGTCGGAGAAAGAGTGCATGGAAGAAAGCTTGAATGCATGTGGTGACCCAGTAGAGAGGAACATTGGAAGAGAGTCTTGGAAGTGAACCCTTGCAGAAGGCGTCTGAGAGAAAGCGTCGGTTTGGGCAAAGATCCCAAAGCAAGTTCTTCAGAGTGGAGATTGGAAACCCTCGTATGAAAAACTGAGTTCAGTGAGACTGGTTGGCTTACAGTGACAAGAGTCTGAGGGGAGTTGATGAGAGATCCATAGCATCTGGTTGAGGTGACATCTATCACTTGGTTTCAGAGTGTGGTGTGTCTGACCATAGGGTGCCTATTGGTTTACTTACTGTGAACATGAGAGTCTAAGATAGCTTTTGTAACTTGTGCTATCCTTACAAAGTTGTATATATCTATAAAGGTATAGTTGTGGGTGAAGGAGTATCGCAATATGGTTCATCTTTTCTTATTTAATAAATGTTTTAAGCTTTTGTTGAAAGTTCATCACCTGACTCCTGTGACTGTTCAGATGCCACTCTCCATGTATATAAACAAACAAATAAAATTTAAGATTTATAAAGCTGGGTTCCACCCTGGGATCAGACTTGTCCAATAGTAACCTCACCTGGGGATCATAACATATATTTCTGGTCATATGTCACATGCTATAATCAGACTAGGAGGAAAGGACTAGCATATATATGCAACCACAGGAGATCCAAAAGTTTATTCCAATTAATGAATCACCCTTGAATTCACATTTGAAATGTAGGGAAGCACAGCAACAGTGAGATACATGATACAGTGAGATACCAGATTATCTGTGTTTGTAATGTTGATTGAATGTTAAACATTGACTATGACACTGAGAATGGCATGCTTTTCTTCAAATAGTAGCATGGGAATTCTTCAAGACTTGTGTTGTGCTCAAGTTAATACTCTTAAGCTGCATGTGCTATGGTGGTTTCAGGTCTGTCACTGGTAGTGCCAGTGTCGAAAACCGTTTGAGATATAACATTTGTGCTGCCCGGTGGCTGTGAACTTATCCAGTGAGCAAATTGTGGCCAAGGTTGTCAGTATGGTTATTTCATTGCTAGTTTTCCTATGTAATGTTTCTGTGAACGAGCTCTGGGAACACTTGAAATATTTGTCATTACCTTGGAATAACCAAATGCTTTGACAGGGTTGCCACCATGTATTGTAATGAAGCGTTTGCATTTAATGTTAAGCTGGCTTGGTGCTAAAATTGGGTATTTCTGGTTTTACTTTTGATACCTTGTAACAAGTTACCATGGCCTTCTGATTACTCCGGCTTGTCATCTAACTCTTATTTTCCATTAATCCACTGGTTCTTGAGAGCGTTCTCCTCCCATGCTTTTTCATATTTGTGTCAGTGGCATATCTAACTTATTATCCAACCCTGTTGATGCTTCTATGATTCCAAAATCCATTCAGCAGCTTTCTTTAGATTACATACTCCCAGGGCAGGAAACCTCTAAAGCAGTTGTCAAATTTTGATCATCTCACTGCTTTTCACTGTAGCGATGAAGCCTTTCTTTTACAGCACAAAGATAGTTTTCTTATGTCTTGTAAGTTTCACCAGCTGTCTTCACTTTTTTTCGTTCGTTCTTGGGACGGGTGGGCATCCATGGAAGGTGATGGTGAGCTGCCTTCTTGAACCGCTGCAGTCCATGTGGTGTTTGTACACCTGCAGTACTGTTGGGGAGGGAGTTCCAGGATTGTGACTCAGCAACAGTGAAGGAATGGTGATTAATTTTCCAAGTCAGGACGGTGAGTAGCTTGGAGTGGAACTTCCAGGTTGTGGTGTTCCCATGTGTTTGTTGTCCTTGTTCTTCTAGATGGTAGCGGTCGTGGGTTTGGAAGCTGCTATCCAAGGAGCCTTTGGTGAGTTCCTGTAGTGCATCTTGTAGATGATATACACTGCTGCCACTGTGTGTCAGTGGTGGAGGGAGTGGATGTTTGTGAATGGGGTGCCAATCAAGCAGACTGCTTTGCCTTAGTTGGTGTTGAGCTTCTTGAGAAACTTACTATCGTGAAGTGTGAAGTGATGCATTTTAACGGACGGAATAAGGAAAGGCAATACAGAGTTAATGATACAAGTCCAAAGTCAGGATCAGAGTGACATGGGTGTTCATTTTTTTAATTCTTTCATGGGATGTTGGTGACAAGCCAACATTTGTTATCCATCTCTAATTGCCTTTGAACTGAGTGGCTTTCTAGGCCATTTCAGAGGGCAGTTAATAGTCAACCACATTGTTGTGGCCTTGGCGTCACATGTAGGCCAGACTGGGTAAGGATGGCAGATTTTCTCCCCTAAAGGACAGTAGTGAATCGGGTGGGTTTTTACAACAATCGATGATAGTTGTCTTGCTCACCATTCCTGAGACTAACTTTCAATTCCAGAATTATTAATTGAATTTAAATTTCACCAGCTGTTGTGGTGCCCAAAAGGGGCAAGGAATCAGTAGCCAGCAGATAGAGTTGGTGGCAGGACATAAAAAATGTGTACTTGGAAGAAATTGTGGCTCATCCAAAGCTGGATGTTGAATAAGCAGCCTGACGACACAATCAGTGGAAGGGTTGAAAAATAGTAGAAAGATAGAACTGAAAATTGTCAGTATATACGTGGAATATCTAGATTTTGTCAGTGGCCATATGTAGATGAGGAAGAAAAGTGCAAGGTGGACTTGAGGTAACAATGCAGGAGTGATTGCTCAAGCTGAAACCAGATACGTAAGAGTGGAACCAAGTGAGGGCAGTCCCACTGAATTAGCTTCCGGGAGTGGAGACAGCCGGACCTGCGAGGGACACCTCTACTTGTGGAGCAGCTAAATAGAGGGCGAGGCCCAGGGCCTTCACTCACCTTCTGGGAGTGGAGACAGCTGACCTGCGAGGGACACCGTTACTCAGGCAATGGGCTGAGTTTGAAAAAAAAAAATCCAGGAGTGACATCACACGAAAACTGTAAGTTCATTGGTTGGCGAGAAGCTGCTGTTAGGCAGTGTGTTTAAATAGCTTAAAATTAGGAAAACATATTATTTATAAAGAAGTAGCTACTTGGATTTCAGTAAGGAACACTAGTAATCAGGAAGTAAAGTTAAATCAAGTCAGTGAAATAAAGTAAACCAAAGTAAGATAAAGTTAGTGTAGGTGTAATAAAGTTAAGTTACTAGTAATTTATTCTACTCATTCTATGTTAAGTGTAATAAATAGTTTTTAGAGTTACGGGATGGCAGGTCAGCTGCGGTATGTGTGAAGTCGTGGACGCACCATGTGTCCCTGACAAACGCATCTATAGGAAGTGTCACCAGCTGCACAAGCTTGAGCTCCGGGCTTCGGAACTTGAACGGTGACTGGAGTCACAATGCATCGGCGAGGCAGAGGAATACATGATTAGCACGTTTAGGGAGGTGGTCACAGCCAGAGAGGGTGACCTCCAGGCAGCCTAGCAGAACCAGGCAGGTAGTGCAGGAGTCCCCTGAGTCTATCCTGCCTGCTAATCGATTTTCCATTTTGGATGCTGATAAGGGCGATGGTTCCTCAGGGGAGTACAGCCAGAGCTAAGCCTGTGGCACCGCGGGCGGCTCAGCTGCACAGGCGGGGAGGAAGAAGAATGGAAGGGCAATAGTGATAGGGGATTCCATAGTCAGGGGATCAGACAGGCGTTTCTGCAGCAGTAAATGTGACTCCAAGATGGTGTGTTGCCTCCCTGGTGCCAGAGTCAAGGATGTCACAGAACAGCTGCAGGACATCCTTTGGGGGGGAGGGCGATCAGCCAGAAGTCGTGGTCCACATTGGCACCAACGACATGGGTAGGAAGAGGGATGAGGTCCTGAAAGCAGATTTCAGGGAGTTAGGAAGGAAATTAAAAAGCAGGACCTCGAGCAGTAATCTCAGGATTATTCCCAGTGCCACATGCTAGTGAGCATAGGAATATGAGGATTGATCAATTAAATAAGTGGCTGGAAAACTTGTGTAGGAGGGAGGGCATCAGATTTGAGGCATTGGGACCGGCTCTGGAGCAGGTGGGACCTGTACAAGCTGAACAAGTTACATCTTGACAGGACTGGGGCTGATCTACTGGCAGGGAGATTTGCCAGTGCTTTGGGATGGGTTTTAACTAGCCTGTCAAGGAGGTGGGAACCTGAGGGGTGGCCCAAATTGAAAGGAAGTTGGTAATAGGAAGTAGGAAGGCAGGAGAAACAAAGTAGAGCATTGAGTATGCTTTGAATGTGGAATGATACCAAAAAGACAAAGTTAAGGACACTCTACCTGAATGCGCGCAGCATTTGCAATAAGGTAGATGACCTAAAGGCACAAATAGAGGTAAATGGGTATGATATAATTGTCATTATGGAAACATGGCTGCATGGTGACCAAGACTGGGAACTTGAGTATTCAAGGATATTCGGCGTTTAGTAAGGTCAGACAAGATGGGAAAGGAAAACAAAAACAAAAATACCTGGAAAAACTCAGCAGATCTGGCAGCATCTGCGGAGAGGAACACAGGTAACAGATGCTACCAGACCTGCTGAGTTTTTCCACGTATTTTTGTTTTTGTTTTTGTTTTGGATTTCCAGCATCCGCAGTTTTTTGCTTTTATATTAAGGTGGGAAAGGAGGTGGAGTTGCGCTGATAATAAAGGATGGGATCAGTGCATTAGTAAGGGAGGATCTCAGATCGGAAGAACAATGTGTAGAATCTGTTTGAATGGAGCTAAGAAACAGCAAAGGGCAGCAGACATTGGTTGGATAAAAACAAAAAACTACTGTGGATGCTGGAAATCCAAAACAAAAACAGAATTACCTGGAAAAACTCAGCAGGTCTGGCAGCATCGGCGGAGAAGAAAAGACTTGACGTTTCGAGTCTTCATGACCCTTCAGCAGAAGCAGGGCTGAAGGGTCATGAGGACTCGAAACGTCAACTCTTTTCTTCTCCGCCGATGCTGCCAGACCTGCTGAGTTTTTCCAGATATTGGTTGGAGTTGTTTATAGGCCGCCAAACAGTAGTGGTATTGTGGGGCATGGTATTAATCAGGAGATCAGAGAAGCATGTAGCATGGACGATACAGCAATTATGGGTGACTTCAACTTGCATATAGATTGGGTAAACCAATTGAGCACTAATGGTGTGGAAGACCAGTTTCAGGAGTGTGTTAGGGATGGTTTTCTAGAGCAGTATGTTGAGGAGCCGATTAGAGGACAGGCTATTTTAGATCTAATATTATGTAATAATAAAAAGGGTTAATTAGTCTTTTTGTAAAAGAACCTTTAGGGATGAGTGACCACAATATGATAGAATTTTACATTATGTTTGTAAGTGAGGTAGTTCAAGCAAGGGTGTTGAAGTTGGATAAAGGAAATTATGAAGGCATGAAGGGCAAATTGGCAGAGGTGGATTGGGAAAATAAATTAAAAGGTATGACTGGACATAGGCAATGGTTAGTCTTCAAAGAACCATTACATAGCTTACAGCACAATACATTCCTTCAAGGTGCAAAAAAAGTTAGTCAACCGTGGCTGACAAAGGAAGTTAAAGGATTGTATAAGACTAAAAGAAAAGGCTTATAAAGTTGCTAGAAGTAGTAGTAAACCTGAGGCTTGGGAGGTTTTTAGAATGCAGCAAAGAAGACCGAGAAACTGGTAAAGAAAAGGAGAGTAGAATATGAATGCAATCTGGCAAAAAAACATAAAAACAGACTGTAAAAGCTTCAACAAGTATGTAAAAAGGAAGCATTTAGCTAAGAAAGATGCCCATTACAGGCAGAGTCAGGAGAATTCATAATGGGGGATAGTGAAATGGCAGAGAAGCTAAATGATTGCTTTGTGTCTGTTTTCACTGAGGAAGATACAGGAAATCTCCCAGATTTAGAGATCCAAGGGACTAAGGAGAATGAGTTGAAGGAAATTAGTATAAGTAAGAAGATTGTATTGGAGAAATTAATAGGACTGAAAGTTGATAAACCCCTGGGACCTGATGTTCTGCATCCCAGAGTGTTGAAAGAGGTTGCTACAGATATAGTGGATGCATTGGTGACCTTTTTCCAAAATTCTATACACTCTGGAATGGTTCCTGAAGATTGTAAGGTAACAAATGTCACCCCACTATTTAAGAAGGGAGGGAGAGAGAAAATGGAACCACAGATCTTTTAGCCTTACATCAGTAGTAGGGAAAATGCTAGAATCTGTTATAAAGGATGTGATAAATGGATATTTGGATAATCATGACCTGATTGAGCATAGATTTGTGAATAGGAAATAATGTTTGGCGAACTTGTTGGAGTTTTGAGGATGTTACTAACAAAATTGATAGTCGATGGACGTAGTATACTTGGATTTTCAGAAGGCTTTTGATAAAGTCCCCCACAGGAGGTTGATTAGCAAAATGAAAGCACACGGGATAAGAGGCAATATGCTGGCATGGATTAAGGATTGGTTAACGGGCAGAAAACAGTAGGAATAAACGGGTCATTCTCACGTTGGCAGGCTGTGACTAGTGGGATACTGCAAGACTCAGTACTTGGGCCCCAGCTGTTCACAATATATATCAATGATTTGGATGTGGGGACCAAATATAATATTTCCTAGTTTGTGGATGATACAAAGCTAGGCGGGAATGTGTTGTGGGGAAGATGTAAAGTGGCTACAAGAGGATTTGGACAAGCTTAGTGAGTGGGCAAGAACATGGCAGATGGAATATAATGTAGAAAATTGTAAGGTTATCCACTTTGGTAGAAGGAACAGATGTGCAGAGTATTTCCTAAATGATAAGAGATTAGAAAGTGTAGATGTACAAAGGGACCTGGGTGTCCTTGTCCATAAGTCATTGAAAGCTAACGTGCAAGTGCAGCAGGCAATTAGAAAGGCTAATGTTAGCCGTTTTTGCAAGCAGATTTGAGTACAGGAGTAGCGACGTCTTGCTTCAATTGTATAGAAACTTGATTAGATTGCACCTGAAGTACTCTGTGCACTTTTGGCCCCCTTACCTCCAAAGGATATTATTGCCTTAGAGGGAGTGCAACAAAGGTTCACCAGAAACAAAAACAAAAATTGCTGGAAAAACTCAGCAGGTCTGACAGCATCTGTGGAGAGGAAGACAGAGTTAACGTTTCGAGTCCGTATGACTCTTCATCAGAACTTGTTCTGGGGATGGCGAGACTGTTTTATGAAGAGAGATTGGGGTAACAGGGCCTGTAATCTCTATTTTGAAGAATGAGAGATGATAAATACTTAAAGGATTAGACAGGGTAGATGCAGCTAAAATGTTTCCCCTGGCTGTGGAGCCCAGAACACAATTTCAAAATAGGACCGAGATGAGGAGAAATTTCTTTACTCGGAAGGTTGTGAATCTTTGAAATTCTCTGCCCCAGAGGGCCATGGAAGCTCAGTCATTGAGTATGTTTAAGGTGGAGAGCGATAGATTTCTGATTAACAATAACGTAAAGGGTTATGGGGATAGTGTGCGTAAAAGGCATTGAAGTGTTCAATCAGCCATGATTGTATTGAATAGCGGAGCAGGCTCTGCGGCCTTCTCCTGTTCCTGTGTTCCTATTGTCGAGGAGAGGACTTTGAAGGAGGTGGTATGGTTTATCATGTCAAAGGTTACAGAAAAGTTGAGGAGGGGGTAACCTTGATCATAGCCACACTGGATGCCGGTTGTGATCTCCCAGTTTTTAACTGGAGAAAATAGTAATTTTAGAAAAATCATTTGCCAAATTATCAGCCATAGCTCAATGGCAGGATTCTCAACTTTGGGCCAGAAAGTTATGGGTTCAAGCCCAATTCCAGAGACATGAGCATGTAATCTAGACTGACATTGTCAATAGAGTGCTGTAATGTTGATCCTGTTTTGGACGTGATATTAAACTGAGAGATATAGATTACCCTGCAGGTGACTGTTAAAGACCCCATTTTCCTTTTAAAGAAGAGCAGGGGAGTCCAGGCCTACATTTTTTTGTCAGTCAATATCAGCAAAATCAAATTAACTTATCATTTTCCTTGTCGCTATTTATGGGACCTTTTTTTTAAAATTCTTTCACGGGATGTGGGCGTTGCTGGCTAGACCAGCATTTTTATTGCCCATTCCTAATTCCCCTTAAAGGTGGTGGTGCGCCACCTTCTTGAATCGCTGCCATCCATGTGGTGTAGCTACAGTGCTGTTTGGGAGGGAGTTCCAGGATTTTGACCCAGTGACAGTGAAGGAACAGTGTTATATTCCAAGTCAGGATGGTGTGTGTCTTGGAAGGGAACTTCCAGGTAGTGGTGGTCCATGTGTCTGCTGATTTTGTCCTTCTAGATGGTCAAGGTCACAGGTTTGGAAGGTGCTGTCAAAGGAGCCTTGGTGAATTGCAATGCATCTTGTAGATGATGCCACTGTGCATTGAGAGTGGATATCTGTGGTGGATTGGAGTGTCAGTCAGGCAGGCTGCTTTGTCCTGGGTGGTGTCGAGCTTATTGAATATTGATGGAGCTGCACTCACCCAGGCAAGTGGAGAATATTCCATCACACTCCTGACTTGTGCCTTGTAGGTGGTGGACAGACTTTGGGGAGTCAGGAGGTGAGTTACTCACCGCAGAATTCTCAGCCTCTGACCTGCTCTTGTAGCCACAATGTTTATATGGCTAATCCAGTTCAGTTTCTGGCCAATGGTAACCCCCAAGATGCTGATTTTGAGGGATTCAGCGATGGGAATGCCATTGAATGTCATGGGGAGATGGTTGGATTCTCTCTGCTTGGAGATGATCATTGCCTGGCAGTAGTGTGGCACGAATGTCACTCGCCGCCTATCAGCCCTTTGCACTCCTAAAGCAGTTCATTCACCATGCAGGACTTTAGGATGTCCTGAGGACGTGAAAGAGACTTTGCAGGAACATAGGATCAGCTCCTTGAGCTTGTTCTGCTATTTAGTTAGATCCTGACTAATCTGCTCCATTTTACGTGCTGTTGATCCATATTCCTTGATAACCCTACCTAATATGAAAAAAAATCTGGCATTCTTGGCTGTGATTAATGTGACAAAGCATTCAGAACCTTTGGTGTGAGGGAATACCATACCTCCACTAGCCTTTGTGTAAGGGGAAAAATGCTTCTTGCTTTACCCCTGAAATGTTCTAGCTCTAAATGCAAGTTCTATATTCCCCCCACGTTCCTGTTGTATGCAAAAACCTCATATATGTTCACCTTTACAGAGAAAATTGTTGCTAACTGCTCTCTAACTGGAAAACTGGATATAAAGTTGCATTCACTAACCGCTTTTGGCCCTAATATAGATTCTCTGCTGCCATTGGACATGAGCTTGTATACCTATCAGTGTATATCTACTGGTTCTTTAGATGTTGGAAATTGTCCATTTTGGCAGGAAAAATAAAAAAGAAGCATATTATCTAAATGGTGAGAAATTGCAGAGCTCTGAGGCTCAGAGGGATCGGAGTATCCTAGTGCATGAATCGCAAAAGGCTAGTATGCAGATCCAGCAAATAATTAGGAAAGCTAATCGAATGTTATTGTTATTGCAAGGGAAATTGAATACAGAAGTAAGGAGGTTATGCTTCAGTTGTGCAGAACACCTGTGAGACCATATCTGGAATGCTGTGTACAGTTTTGGTCTCCTTATTTAAGGAAGGGCCAAGTGCCCATTGCCTGTCGAGATGGGCTCTGACTCCCCACAATCCTGAATTGGATGAAAGTGTTCTGGAAAAGTGAGTGAGTAAATGCATTAGAAGCAGTCCAGGGAAGGTTTACTAAACTAATAGCAGGAATGGGCAGGTTATCTTATGAGGAAAATTGAACAGGCAGGCTTGTATCCACTGACATTTAGAAGAGTGGGAGGTGACTTGATTGAAACATATAAGGGGTCTTGACGGGGTGGGTGTGGAGAGAACGTTTCCTCTTGTGAGCAAATCTAGAACTAGGGGTCACTGTTTAAAAATAAACACTCACCCATTTAAGACAGAGATGAGAAGAATTTTTTTCTGAGGGTAGAGAGTCTTTGAAACTCCCGCAAAAGGCAGTTTTCAAGCAGAGGTAGATAGATTCTTGATAAACAAGGGGTTGAAGGGTTACAGAAGATAGGCAGGAGGTTGCAGTCAAATCAGCCATGGCAGAGCAGGCCCGAAGGGCTGAGTGGTCTACTCCTGCTTCTAATACGTATGTTTGTATGTAGATATAAGATTATGGCTATGCAATGGTTCAAAGATTGCATTTTATTTGAAACAATCTGGAATGTTTAAAGTGTTTAAACTGGTTATATTTCCTCCTTCACCCAACACACCTTCAGAATGTAATACGAACTTGCTGGTACTGGAAAGATTTTCTGCTCAGTTAAGAATAGTCCATACTTTATTTGTTTTTCTTAAAAACATGAACTTGTTTGGAACTGTTATAGAATCATAGATGGTTACAGAACAGAAAAAAGCCTTTTGGCCCATCATGTCTGTGCTGGCTCTCTGCAAGAGCATTTTACCTAGTGCCACTCCCCTGCCTTTCCCTGTGTGGCCCTACAAATCCCTTCTCTTCAGATCATGATCCAATTCTGTTTTGAAAGTCACACCCTCAGGCAATGTATTCCAGATCTTAACTACTTGCTGCATTTATATTAAAAAAATCCCTCATGTCACCTTTGTTTCTTTTGCTAATCACCTTGGATTGGTGCCGTCTGGTTCTTGATCCTTCCACCAATGAGAACAGTTTCTCCCTAGCTGCTCTGTTCATACCCGTCATGAATTTGAACACTTGTATCAAATCCTTTCTCAACCATTCCTTCAAGGAGAACAGTCCCAGCTTCTACAGTCTATCCACTTAATGAAATCCCTCGTCTCTGGAACCATTCTTCTGATTTTTTTCTGTACCCAGAATTAGGTTCTGTGAATGTGAAACAAGTATTTAAATCTGCTATTCTGTGCCTTATAGGTGCTCTGGAGTGGGTGGTGAGCTTGTAGTTTCTTTTGAAGTAAATTTATACCTTGAAAAAATGGCCTGCTTCTGAGTTAATACTCATATTTCTGTAAAGCAAAGTCGGCAAGGTTTTTTTTTTATTCATTCACAGGATGTGGGCTTCGCTGGCTGGGCCAGCATTTATTGCCTGTCCCTAGTTGTCCTTGAGAAGGTGGTGGTGAGCTGCCTTCTTGAACTGCTGCAGTCCATGTGGTGTAGGTACACCCACAGTTCTGTTAGGAAGGGAGTACCAGGATTTTGAGCCAGTGACAGTGAAGGAGCAACAATATATTGCCAAGTCAGGATGGTGAGTGACTTGGAGGGGAACTTCCAGGTGGTGGTGTACCCATTTATCTGCTGCCCTTGTCCTTCTAGATGGTAGTGGTTGCGGGTTTGGAAGGTGCTGTCGAACGAACCTTGGTGAATTCCTGCAGTGCATTTTGTAGATGGTACGCACTGCAGCCACTGTAAATTGGTGGAAGGAGTGAATATTTGTGAATGTGGCGCCAATCAAACAGGCTGCTTTGACTTGGACAGTCAAGCTTCTTGAGTGTTATGGGAGCTGCACTCATCCAGGTAGGTGGGGAAGATTCCATCACACTTCTGACTTGTGCCTTGTTGACAGTGGACAGACTTTGGGGAATCAGTAGGTGAATTACTTGTCTCACGATTCCTAGCCTCTGACCTGCTCTTGTAGCCACAGTATTTTTATGGCTAGTCCAGTTCAGTTTCTGGTCAATGGTAACCCCCAGGATGTTGATAGTGGAGTATTCAGTGATGGTAATGTCATTGAACATCAGGGGTGATGGTTGGATTCTCTCTTGTTGGAGATGGTCATTGCCTGACACTTGTGTGGCGCGAATGTTACTTGCCACTTGTCATCCCAAGCTTGGATATTGTTCAGGTCTTGCTGCATTTGGACATGGACTGCTTCAGTATCTGAGGAGCTGCGAATGGTGCTGAACATTGTGCAATCATTAGCGAACATCCCCCCTCTTGACCTTATGGTGGAAGGAAGATCATTGGTGAAGCAGCTGAAGATGGTTGGGCCGAGGACACTACCCTGAGGAACTCCTGCAATGATGTCCTGGAGCTGAGATGACTGACCTCCAACAACCACAGCCATCTTTGTGCTAGGTATGACTAACCAGTAGAGATTTTTCCCCCTGATTCCCATTGACTCCAGTTTTGCTAGGCTCCTTGATGCCACACTCGGTCAAATGCTGCCTTGACATCAAGGGCAGTCACTCTTATCTCACCTTCGGAGTTCAGCACTCTTTTATCCATGTTTGAACCAAGGCTGTAATGAGGTCTGGAGCTGAGTGGCCCTGATGGAACCCAAACTGGGCATCATTGAGCAGGTTATTGCTAAGCAAGTGCCTTGATATAGCACTGTTGATGACCTCTTCCATCACTTTACTGATGATTGAGAGTTGACCGATGGGGTGGCAATTGGCCAGGTTGGATTTGTCCTGCTTTTTGTGTACAGGGCATACCTGGACAATTTTCCGCATAGCCGGGGAGATACCAGTGTTGTAGCTGTACTGGAACAGCTTGGCTAGGGGCACGGCAAGTTCTGGAGCACAAGCCTTCAATACCATTGCTGGAATATTGTCAGGGCCCATAGCCTTTGCAGTATCCCGTACCTTCAGCTGTTTCTTGATATCACATGGAGTGAATCGAATTGGCTGAAGACTGGCATCTGTGATGCTGGGATCTTCCGCAGGAGGCTGAGATGGATCATCCACTCGGCACTTCTGGCTGAAGGTTGCAGCAAATGCTTCAGCCTTATCTTTTGCACTGATGTGTCGGGCTCCTCCATCATTGAGGATGGGATATTTATGGAGCTGCATCCTCCAGTGAGTTGTTTAATTGTCCACCAGCATTCACAACAGGATGTGGCAGGACTGCAGAGCTTAGATCTGATCAGTTGGTTGTGGGATTGCTTAGCAAGTGTCCATCACTTGCTGCTTATGCTGTTTGGCACACAAGTAGTCCTGAGTTATAGCTTCACCAGGTTGACACCTCATTTTGAGGTATGCCTGGTGCTGTGCCTGGCATGCCCTCTTGCACTCTTCATTGAACCAGAGTTGATCACCTGGCTTGATGGTAGTGGTAGAGTGGGGGATATGCCTAGGCCATGAGGTTACAGATTTTGTTCGAGTTCAGTTCTGCTGCTGCTGATGGCCCACAGCGCCTCATGGATGCCCAGTCTTGAGTTGATATATCTGTTTGAAATCTGTCCCGTTTAGAATGGTAGTGCCACATGACATGATGGAAGGTATCGTCAATGTGAAGGCAGGACTTTGCCTCTACAAGGACTGTGCAGTGGTCACCCCTACTGATACTGTCGTGGACAGATGCATCTGCAGGACGCACGTTGGTGAGGCTGAGGTGAAGCATGTTTTTCCCTCTTGTTTCCCTCACCACCTGTCGCAGAGCCAGTCTAGCAGCTATGTCGTTTAGGACTCTGCCAGCTTGGTCAGTAGTGGTGCTACCGAGCCACTCTTGGTGATGGACATTGAAGTCCCCCATCCAGCGTACATTCTGTGCCCTTGCTACCCTCAGTGCTTCCTCCAAGTGGTGTTCAACATGGAGGAGCACTGATTCATCAGCTGAGGGATGGTGGTATGTGGTAATCAGCAGAAGGTTTGACCTGATGCCATGAGACTTCATGGAGTCCAGAGCTCCCAGGGCAACTCCCTCACGACTAATACCATTGTGCTGCCACCTCTGCTGTGGCGGCACGTACCCAGGGATGGGAATGGTGATGGTGGTGTCTGGGACATTATCTGTAAGATATGATTCCTTGAGGATGACTATGTCAGGCTGTTGCTCTCCCAAATCTAGCCCCCAGATGTTAGTAAGGAGGACTTTGCAGGGTCGACAGGACTGAAATTGCCGTTGTCGTTTCTGGTGTCAGGTTTCATTCCTTTTTTGTGACTTTGTAACAACTGAATGGCTTGCTGGGCCATTTCAGAGGGCAGTTAAGAGTCAACCACATTAGACTTTTAATTCAAATATTGTATTTAAATTCCACCATCTGCTGTGGCATGATTCAAACCTGGGTTCCCAGTGCATGGGTCTCTGGATTACTAGTCCAGCGACAATACCACTATGCCATCGCCTCGCCTATGAACTGCAGACTGTATTGACTGAACTGGGTGAGCATTAAAGGGTGGAATTATTATACTATACATACTGGAAAAAAGTGCCTAAAAGAAGTTAATTGTGCCAGATCCTTTAACATATTTCCCATGTTATTTAAAGTTATTCAGTGTACTCGTATCTGATCTATTTCCCTTGTGATCTAAACAGGATGTGGCTTGTGCAGAGTTATTTTTATTAAAGTGGTAAAGAATGTTGGGTGTACTTGATGCATACGTTATCTAAGCACTGGAAGTTTAATAAGGCATTCCATAACTGTTTATCTTTTCCAGAGTACTTTAACCTGTATAGGGAAGAAAAGTAATATAATTCTTCCAAAATTTGTGATTGGGTCAGGTTTGTTTTTTGTGTTTCCAGATGAGAGAAAATGTATACAGCTCGAGGATCTGTAATACTTTCATTTTAGAGTGGATAACTATAACCTCAATTATTTTAACTGAGTATGGCATTCTAGAGAAAAAGGCTAATTGCACTGTCTCTTAGTGTTTGGAAAATGTTACTCAAGATGAGTGTGAATCTGGCCCCCAATTCCTAGTCTGCCTTTTCTGTGAGGAAACTAGATTGGCATTCAGAAAGTAAACCAACCTACCATGCACTGTAGGAAGGAATGGGAGTGTCATGATTCTAAACCGTTATTATAAAAACAGTGAAGTTGGAAATTGCTGGCTTCTTGACCAATAAACATTTCTAAACCCACCACAAACAAAATGACCATATTTAAAAGGTACCTGTTGAAGAATGAGAGCAGGTTAATTGATGAAGCGAATCAGTGAGCATGATCTGATCCTCAGCTGATGTACGGGACACAAATATTGAGCAGCAGGAGCTGAAACTCTGGTTTCCCATTCTCTCTGCTCTGCTCCTCTCTCCCTCCCTCTCTCTCTGTGTGTCTCTCCCGCTCGCTCCCTCTCTCTCTCTCTCTCTCTCTCTCTCTGTGCGTCTCTCGCGCTCGCGCTCTCTCTCTCTCTCTCTCTGTGTCTGTGACTGTCTCTCTCTCTCTCTCTCTCTCTCTGTCTGTGTGTCTCTCTCTGTCTCTCTCTCTCTGTCTGTGTGCCTCTCTCTCTGTCTGTGTGTCTCTCTCTCTCTGTCTGTGTGTCTCTCTCTCTCTGTCTGTGTGTCTCTCTCTCTCTGTCTGTGTGTCTCTCTCTCTCTGTCTGTGTGTCTCTCTCTCTCTGTCTGTGTGTCTCTCTCTCTCTGTCTGTGTGTCTCTCTCTCTCTGTCTGTGTCTCTCTCTCTCTGTCTGTGTGTCTCTCTCTGTCTGTGTG